>NW_019214524.1:0-120999 GCF_002532875.2 Varroa jacobsoni
ATATAAAACAGCATTTAAATTGAAAAACGTGAATTATTCGTTCGCTTCCTTGTTTCAACATATCCAATGCACACAATTGGCACACGGAGAATGTCCGGACATCCAAATGAAGTCACACCGTCTAATATCCTATTAGACTTTATATCAACCATAACATATCTTAATCATAATATAGAAAAATAAATCTCCCACACTAATTATTTTGTTACTGATCTCGCGTTTATATCTTGAACTAATTTTTCGGTATTTTATAAAAGTGTCTTTAATATAGATCATTCGGGGCAGGACTACGTTCACCAACGAATAGATTTCGCTTCTTATTTGCGATCACTTCCCCTTTTATTTTGTGTATATTATATATACTTTCTTTTCTATATATTGTATATTCGGTATCTTAATTTATGTTACTAGTATAATTACTATTATTGTGATTGTACGTCTTTTCAGACGTATATATTTTGTGTTAATAATGTCCATAAAATTTGTGGTGAGCTTTCCGTTCCACTTTTCTCTACCAGGCTTGTATAATATGTGTGTGGTTTATGCCTGCGATTTTGGTTCCTCTTAGAGATCCATAGGTAATACACGCACGTTTCGATTGTGCACCTTTAGCTTGGGATAATCCGTGTCCACTCATTCTGTGTAGCTCAACAATTAAATGTTCGATTGGTGATCAAGGGTACGATAAGTACTAACTAGCTCGTCGTTGCTGGCAAAACAGTATATAGGGTTATATAACAGAATTAGCTATTCTGTTACAGATCTACGGAATCGAAGTGTTGTCCGATTTAATTAGTGAATTATGGTTGCTGAAGCGCAAAAAAATCTTAGAACTTCAATCTCGTGTATCAATAACATTGACTGAAAAGCCTATGTAAACGTCGCATCATCATATTAGCCCTATACCGCAATGCGTCTGAACGAATGGACTTAAATCAAGACGTTTGCTTTTACCTTCGGCAGAGCAAGTTGCAGCTCTCATACAATGAAACTACCAGACACACAGAAAATTTGACACAGCTTTTGGGAAAACCGCGCAAAACGAACATATGTTAATATAAAACTTTAACTTCACGAAAATTAATACTTGGACGTAACTATTCATACATACATATATATATATATATATTGAATTTTCTTTCGATATACATAGATAGCTGAATGGATGCTTTTACAGTTGAACATATATTGCATTCATCCTTTGTGAAAGTATGACGACGCATACATAAATTGACTGGTCTCAACAACGACGATTTGAATTTGTTAGTAACTGTTAGGAAAATAAAAAAAAAAGCTATCTCGGCCCCTTAGCATTTTTCGTGGGTGCATTTGGACCAGCAAACGAATGCAGGGATATACTTGCGCGAAGGTGCGCGGTCTTTTTCCTTAACCACCAGTTCAGTATATAGTGATTTAGGATATATATAACTGTATTATAAATTACGTCCGCAACTGTCGTTGCAGGATAATAATAAATAAATTAACTGAAGTTTGGAAACTGCCCGACTAGTTGGATCCAGTTTATCCAATCTGAGTCGCTACGACGATAGTCAATAAACGAACTGTAGATTTGAACGAGGAAACGGATTTACAGTTCCTTCCCAACTACTTGGGTCAGCTTCGCTTTATACAGTCAGTTAGATCGTAGCAATAATCGGTAAACAATAAACAATTGTTGATTTAATAGTTACAATATCGACATCACTCTTGCTGCACCCAGTGACGGATATGGTGATCATATTAGCACTTTATTCGTTTGTCGATCTCAGTTTGCTTAAAATAACAACCTGTATGTTTCTTCATTGGTTAGTATATGATGTTG
Organism: Varroa jacobsoni; assembly: GCF_002532875.2. Taxonomy (NCBI): domain Eukaryota; kingdom Metazoa; phylum Arthropoda; class Arachnida; order Mesostigmata; family Varroidae; genus Varroa; species Varroa jacobsoni. Next base: position 1,823 of record NW_019214524.1, read on the forward strand.
ATTATTATATAGGCTACGCACGATATTGCACAGAAGTGCATGTAGCGTGCATAACGGAGACGCAGTTAAACATCGCGCAGCCATTTCTAATTATAGACGGCTAGTCCTATCGAAGATGTTCTAGCATGATCTAATTTATGTGCGATTTGTTACATTTGTGTGCAATGCCAGTTAGCGGAGCTAGATAGAGTGGGAAAGAAGCTTAGTTTTTACACAATGACAGAAATACTACCCATAATACCTTTAACATTGTTTGTTTTAATTTATGTAGAAACTCATTCGGAAGGAGTCTTCATGGGGTGGCGACCGACTATACACCATGCGGTAGATAGCCAATGACGTGTTGTCCTAGTTGAAGCTATATGCCATACATAGATACTCTGTCTTCTTCCAAATAAACTATGCATGTAAGTATTTGTATGAGTGAACTATGGTATTGTTAATATTACTCATTCGACTAAATATATTCCTGATGTAGACGCGCGCCCCATTAACAATTTGAGCACGTAGCAAACAACTTGGGCATGTGTACATTCACGTCACAGCCTATGCGTATTAAAATCTGTTTCATTTCTGTAGCATAGAAAACACTCGTCATGCCCGTGCCATCATAGACGTTTGTATCGCTATCGTACACTTATTCAGTAGATCCCCGGAAGGTGGCTCACGCAGAAAACACATCTTGCCCCGTCCAATACACGTAAAATCGCGACCCCGCAAAGTTCGAGCGGGGATCATTTGTCGCTCTTTAATGGATAGCGGTTACGAATGTTGGATTGCAGCGTTCGCGTTAGGGCCAGTTAGTTCACTTTTAAGTTACGTAGCGTTTTGCATACTGTCGCGCATTTGTGACAAGTATCTCAGAAATATGCTGTTGTGATATCTATGCGTTGTATCCAAATTTGAAAGAGTTGAGGCTTCAGGTAGCTGTCACCTTGTTGTTTATTGGTGTAGTCAAAATATCTGAGTAAAGTAAGTTCAGAGATTTTTTACTGCGTTCCAAATGAATAAAAAATAACGTAAAATCGGTAGGCGCACTAACTTTCTGCCAACGAATCAATATCACGGGTTAAGAATTTTATTATCATTTCAACAAAATCTTTGTTACTCATCACGACACTCACTTTCTCTACAACCATAAACAAATGCAACACTCTCCGTCGTTGTCTTCTCCATCGTTGCCGTAAATCTATTTTGATAGTGGAAATTATCGAATGCGCACTCATGGTATTATTACTCGTAGCATCACAGACATTATTTCTAGAGGATTTGTAGGATTATGTACAATACACATGTTTAAATACGCGACAAATATTCCGACACGTTTTCCCCGGTGGCGCGGATAATTACAGTCACAATAAATATACTTGGGAGAGGCGTATATCTGCATATAGGGCGAAAAATGATACAATGACAAAGATGCGATGATTGTATTAGTGGTGAAGATAGTAGACCGATTAATTGTTAGGTAAAGCGCGCTAGGTATCGTGCGAGACTCTTATGTCAAAGTATCTTCGATAAACTGTAGTTGGTTGAGAATTACGAAGCGACGTTTTCTCTTTTGATCGTCGTCGCTCTAACGAGTTTTCTTACTAGTCAAACATTTCAGATATTCCTATCAGCAAACATATAGCTAAATTATTGTTATTATTATTATTATTATTATCGAATATCTTGCTAGCTTTAGAAGATGTCGGGTAAACGCATATCGGCCGGTCGGTCCCAATATCCGCCCACATAACGCCAATAAGTATCTGTAACCTTCTCGAACCAAAGAGGCTTCCAGTCGGCGTCCTTCCCACGCCTTTTCCGGGCTTCCCGTTGCTTTTCCTCTAAACGCTGCTTTTCAGAGGCTGCTCCATCTGCAAAGATATCAACAAGAACAATAGTAAAACAATATTAATAATATGACAAACATGTAATAATAATATAATTAACAGACATTTAACGACTACAAGAACGTGGTCAAGTCGAATAGAAAAAAAAAACAAAAAAAAAAAAGAAACGTACACACCAATACAAAACGCATACAGAAAAGAAACGTTAAGCCCACCATTTGGAAATACATGCCATGCGCATACTTCTTAAAGGACAAAGATGCTTTTCGAAAATTTCGAAGATTCGAAATGTACACATTGAAAGAGCCCCTGTCAGCATGCTTGCATTCATATCGATGGCGAAAACAACTTACTTAGATCACCCTGCTCCAGTAGGCGGATATCTGGTCTGTAGCGGGAATCTGTTGGCGGCATACGACGAGCAGTAATTTTGGGCATTTCGTTGAGAGCCATCGCCATATCAGTGAAATTAAAGTAGTCGGAAGAATGTGGCGACCGAGGGGTGACCTGCCATAATGGTTCACCTCCTTCAGCGGCCATCGAATACGTGTACACCTCGTGGCACCATCTTCCGGAGATCTTCGCCACCTTTTGGCCTGCTTTGTTTATGATATACCTACAGGTATTTCAATTGTAATGAGTAACAAGCATGCTCAGTGATGTAATTTTTTTCTTCATTTCACGAATGGTTTTAAGAATTAAAAAGAAGAACCTTAAAAAACAAACCCGTCTATAGTCTCTTTTTGGTAAACCTCTGCAGAATTTCCAAAAATGCGACGACAATACAGTGAGCAACATTATCTTGGCGAATTCGTCTATCATTAGACGTACCATCAGGCTATTACAAGCGAATTCATCGAACCTTGAAATTAAATAGCTAGTTGAGCTAGGATAAGGGTTTTGTAAATCTTGATCCGGAAAGTAATTGCATGGAGGTCATCAAGTAAGCAGATTGTGTGGGTTTGATTACTGTGCCGACGGTCTATGAATCTTAAGACTTAAGACAATCAGCGACATATATGGTTTAATTTTCGGCGAGTGTCTCATCGTAGTAGCTGCCTTTGGTGTGGATTGCACCAACTACGACCACCATGCGTCCAAATTTACCCGGTACCCCTTCTGAACTCAATTCCTCTTAAGGCTTTCGCTTGGTTTCCCTCCGGTTGGCCAGAGATATTGAAACATGCTTCATGTGTGACCAACAACCATGTGTTCCGAGCAGTCTTGATTGCGATTCTACAAGTTGCACCTAGAATACACCATATGCATTTTCAACTGACTTGGAGTCGATTTTCACATTTTCCGTATTTGGCTGGTACTGGCATAACTGGTGGCATGTAAAATGTCAGTTTTAACCAAAACAAGCTCCAATGATGCTTTCGTAAATGGCTTCCTCCATGGCGCCAATGTGTTCCTATTCTTCGTCACTTTCTCCCTTATTCTTGAAACGTTCGCACCATTCGCTTGAGGCCTATCTATTTAATATAGAATAGGCGAATTTTCGATGAACTCCCGCAGACCAATGCTCTTCGAGAAAAAACTTCGCCACTGAACGGCTTTCAAGGCTAAAAGATGTCTTTCTTCTGAGCTCATTTTTCCTGGACTAAACTCAGTTGGTCTTCACTCACAACTTTCTAGACGACTAGGGTGTTTCTTAGGCCAATTTCGTTTGCCAGCAACGCGCAGCTCAAAAGTTATTGAATTTAAAGGTCCGCTGGATTCGCCTATAACAGGCTAATGATAGGCTAATAATGTAGATCGCCACTTACCCTAGAATGCTGTGTAGTTGAATGTCTGTTGGCCCATTTGCAGCCTTATAATTAATTCGACACTGGAGCTCCGTCTGCTCGCACGTGATCACCTAAAAATCAGAAAGCTATTAGAGCTAACATTTGAAAAAACACAACCTGTGCGTTTAGTACCGCAGCTTCTAACATATCGATGGCGGAAAAACCTCTAAAAAAAAAAAAATTCATTTTTTAAAAACAGGTCGTAGTGACAAATAACCCCACCTGATCGCCGTATTGCTCGAAGTAGAGTGTACCGATAATAATATTGTGGATACAGCAGTTTACATTCGTCCAGACATATTCCTCGTTCTTCCGCTGCGGGAAACGCACTCGTACTGATCCTGTTTACAAAAAAAAATGTTTCGTAATAGTAACACTTAATATGGTGTATTTAATATACTACCGTACCGAAATCCAGGTTGACGAGTTCATGAATGCTGCCTGTAATGGTCTTAATGGGAATAATTGGAACGCCTAAAATTGATTGTGAACGTTTGAGGTGCAAATCAAGAAATCAACTGCAAGACCTGGGAAATTGTCTGTCAGGCATACTGTCCCGAAGGCAATCTCTCCGGTTAGCGGCGAGAAATTTCCTCTAGTTTTCTTCAGCGGCCTTTTGACCCGACACGCGTAGCCCAAGTAAGGTTTGACCAACAAGAGATTGCGGCCAGTACGACGCCCTTGGGCTTCGATATTTTTCCACTTTTGATGTTACCGCCGGTAGTATGACTTTAATAAAGGCTGCATTTTCAATAGACGCACATTTGTTACCGTGACAAAAGCTTGCAGCCTCACCTGTTTTCGCTCTAATTTCAATTGGCCTTGATTGGTTCGACGAAGTTCTGTAAAACTTACTAGAATATATAGTCGTTTGTTCCTCTTCCATTTAGCCATTACAGGCCCGACCCCGTATCCTCTCATTGCTCAACTCTCCATTTGCTACATAACATATAGTATGTAACTAAATGAGTGGGTGGACGAAAGCGTGTGTTTCTGTGTACATCCGTTCAAACTATGGCGGGCTACTTTGTGATTACAGCTCCATTGTGGTCGCCATTGTTGTTATCATGCGGCACTTATTTACCACGGTCTGGCAGGCCTACAATCACTCCTGCAGTGAGCGGGAGATTACAGTAGTGAGAGGCCGCTGTAACCAACGATCGCATATGCTGACGGACTCCTGATCGGTTAAAAATCTCATCGTAGACGAAAAAGTAACCAAACAATGTATCAGAAATGGCCTTTAGTAATCTGTCCACTCATCCACATGGCCATTTATTCAGCTTTCGTCTTCTCCGTCACTATTATTATATTGATAGCAACGGCTGTACTAACACTGTGTACGCAAGCACAAACTACTGCCAGTGTGTTTTTGTTATTAAGCAATGTACTAGTCTATTGAGAGCTTTGAAGCCTTCTAGAAGCAACTGTTTTTATTATTATTGAACGTCACGGAGCAGGTCTGCTGTCTATTATACATATACGCAGTTATATTGAGAAAATGTAATTGTGAAGCCATAAGCCGTAGCCCTGGTTGAACTAGAAAAACTCACGAGCGATCAATTTTTGTTTAAATCTTTCTGTTACAATGTCTCATCATTCAACTTTAATATCATATATATATATATACATATATATATAAAAGAATACCTCAATTTTGTATCTGACGGAAATATCGTGCTAGGCGGTTTTAAAAATTGTACTTGTTGTTTAAGAGTCTGCTTGAAGGCTTCATTTGAAGTAGTTAACGCTGAAAGCCATTAGCAGCCAAGCTTGATTAGTAGTGAAGACAATCGGCTAGCACTGAAAGACTTTGACACCTACATATATCTCGACTGTTAGTTCTATTTATGTTTATAAAAAAAAAAAACAAAAAATTATTTAGCAACACGCAAAAGATTAGCTATACATATGCCTACTGATCGATCCCAGTTCGCCGTTTTGGAGTTACTAGCAATTAAAGCGTAATATTATTCATATATATATATATATATCTAAATTTCCGAATTATTTATCAGAAGATTGATTCGGGATGAGAACTGCACCCGGTGGACGCGTTAACAAGAACGCTTAAAAACACAATCCGGAATTATACAGGAGGTTATTTGATAAAGCACGTATTATAAATGAATCGTTAACAGTAACAGTCTCAATTGAGTTAGTGACCCATGTAACTGGGTTTATGTCAGATAAATAAACAAAACAGACTCATCGTTCGCCTACCTTCTGGTCTGATTTCGACACTCCGTCCCCAAAACTTGATGCGGGGGTTGACACATCCTTCGACTACGTAAGTGCCCTTTACACTTTCGCCATGAAAGGCTGAGATCGGCGGGTGATGAGACACCTGCTCACACACTACCCGAAAGCCGTCTTCGTGCTTGGTCCTTAAAAAGGTCAAATTATAGCGAAAACAGGCAAGAGGAAGATTGACGTCAGTAAAGTGTTGCTAAACATACTATGCCTACGGACACAGTGTACTATTGACTGGCTGAAAAGGTTTATGCGGTTGGTTCAGAAACTGCTAGTCTACTATAGAAGTCAGATGATAAAAGCATAATTTCTTTGTCAAGAATCTTCTCGAAGTCGCGCCACTCTTATTAGTCTTACTAAAAAGAAAAAGAACAAATTGGATGGTAAAAATGTTATATATTTCCGGAGCTGACATTGGGGGCAACATAGAAACGCAATTGTTGAATGCCGTCGACCTAATGAGGGACAGTGTATAAATATATACTAACTGAAAACCTATCTGAAGAGGCTGTTAATTCGATTAACGATTTTATTTTTTTTATTTATGATATTTTTCCATCCTTCTCGTACCGTGTTAGTTTTTCCAGTTTGGCTAAAAAATACAAAATAAATTCATCGGCAAAGGCAGTTCGAGCACGATTACTACCTGCGATTCGGTTCCATCGAACGTAAAGCCATATTGTAGCGCGGGATACGATCATCCCGGTTCCGGAGATGCTTAACATATCCAGTTGCTACTCGTTACCGTTGCGCTGTTTCGCCAGTACGATATTGGCGCCTTCAAACGTTTCTTATATTCATTTCAGTACGGGTTCAGTATCATTTTCATTCTGATCGAATGCTCGGATCATTCACTATTGGCATGGAACCTCGTCTCGCTGCTAACCAACATTGCATCGACCATTACCAGCTTACACCCACTTACGAGACTGATGCCACTGCTACTATGTTTAGTCAACATTACTGAAAACTACACTATACATAAATCCTTGTGCCAGCGCCAGCGTATCGAACGCTAGATTACGGTCAGATGGGAATGGCTGACTGAATTGCTACACTATAGCGTAGAAATCTTACCTTTAACGAAACAGCATAGTAGATAACAAGAATGAACTGTGACAGATGATCTTTTTGATTAGTCTAAGTATTCCAATGGAATAGATCAAATTATATCAAAGATTTCGTCGGGAGGGGTGATAACCCGAGACGTGAGTGAACGTCCTGTACTTACCCTGAAGTTGAAACAACCTTCTATCGTTGTGAGATAACCTACCAGCTAAAATCGCTAGCTGTATCATAAACATTTCATACATATGTAGATCTTTGAGACTAAGAGAATTCGAAGCAATTCTCGCTTGAAATTCCATATGTGCAGAGGTGACCTTCAACCATCACCATGATCACTTTTCGCCATAACCCTACTTCGTAGGTAAAGTTGTTTAACTTTTCCTTGCCGCTGCGTGTCAGTCGCCATTTTATTACGCCACGTAAACAGTCTGTGCCCTCCTACATCGACATAAGTTATGGACCGTATGAAAATTATCAGAACACGGCCTTAAGAAAATTAGAAGTGTACTCGCAACAGGAAAAGCAGCACGATCGAATCAGTACAAATTCAAAAACACAAAGGCTGTCTGTATTTCTAATTCGTCCTCGGACGAATGGCTCTGACATCCTGTTTTGTAGTAAGCCAATACAGCAAAGCACCCCGGGGTACTTTTAATACTTCAATTATGTCGATGTTCTTTGACATATTGCATAGTGCCAAAACGCCGGCTGGCTACCCTGGCAAGCATAGAAATAAATCACAAATAAAGCCTTTATTGTCTGCACTCTGTCGTATTGGCTGCTTTCTGTCCATTCTGCTCGCTCGGCCTGCAGCGTACCACAAGTGAACGGTCTACCCAGGCAAGACCAACGATCCTCGCCTGAACGTCGTATAGGCCAAACTATTCAGTGCACGTCGGTCAAATGGTGTTTGGAAACCAAGATATAGCTTAGCAACGGCCAATGAGCAACCAGTGTGTTTATACAGCGGCGGATCGTAACGCCGTGGTGACCCAGGGGTTCTAATGAAATAGCAGGATATCAGTCTAGCCAACGTATTCTAGACGAGCTTCTGTTGAGAAATACTTACAGTTTAGCTATAGTGCGCCTGTTGAGTTTTTAGAATAGTCTAATTCATTCTGGGCTTGATTGACTTCTTCCAAAGAACAGAGAGAATTGTGTAAAATCCTTTTAAGCTTCTTATATTGATATATCTCAATACGATTTTATGTGAATAGAATATTTCTATAAGTACATTCACGTTATATAGTATGCTTTGTAAACAAGGTCGTACCATTCCAGTGTCCTTACAAAGTACGTGATAGGTAGCTTCAACAAGGTATCCGGTTAGCTAACTAAGTATGTTTGTGTAACGTTATGTAACTAAAAATCTACGTAGAAGTTAAAGCTTTCATGCATAGTCAAATTGATTACGCTATCATTTACGTACGTAACTAATGCCCTCGAAATGGCTTTATCATCACTGGTAGCGGTAAGTACAACAACAGAAATAAAGTTACTTACAGTTGATAGGTTCGAGTTTATCTATATGGCAATTACTATCTGCTGGTTCGGACGCAGTCGTTTCGAAGCACTGATTTATCCAAGAAGATTTAATTTAAATGTACCTCATATGTTTAATACCACATCGCCGGGATAAATCTTACCCTACGTTGTACTATACCTTCATGGAAATCTCGCCTTGTTTGATTAAATTGTAAGATATATTGTTGATTGTACTAAGCTAACTACTGTGCCATATGGAAATCGTATGACACCTACCGATCGAGTTCGTAGGTTTCGGCGAGAAGTGGGTTAAACGGTTTCTTAAGTCGATCGAGATTTGAGCTCAGTGCCGCAATAGCAAATGCAGACACCAACTGCAATTGAATATAAATTGAATAAGTATCTGCTACATGGCGAATGTAGCTATTAGATCTCTGACGAGCCCGCCTATAGTTGAAGCTGCTCCAAGCAGATACTGCTCTCTTTAGGCTGATAAGCGCCAGAATATATATGTGGTATGAGTAAATAGGTTAGATATACCTGGCCGATCATAGGCTGTGTTAGGCAAAATGGTTTATATCAAGACAATGACTTTGTAGTAATTATACATGATTAATACACACTAACCGCGTGTTTTTTTTTGGACAAGGATTTTGTAATAGCATCCATAGTAATGACACTGTTTTTGGGTAACTTGAGATTTTACAATTTAACGGATTCCCTGGAATGAAAGCAAGAGTCGCAGCCGATACTGAATATTGTGTAAATAGTAGAACGAGGCAGGGTCTAATTCAAGTGCCGTAATAAAATTGGCCCCCATTAGACAGTGTAATCATAAGTCTATCTAATCGATGCCGTTGGTCAGGCCCATTTGGGTCCACGAAAAGGTCAGTGTGTAGCCTGTGTGTACGTGCCTGCATCCGTTCAACTGGGTCATCTTTTGTTGCGGCTCGTTCTAGCAGTCCAGCATACTCGAACGTTTCCGTCATTCTTTGTAAGAAACTCAGCGGTTCGTTGAACTCCACCGGCATTGCAACTTTATATAATTCCTGTCAAATAATAGATAGATTGCGTTTACCGAAAGGCTACAAGTTAGCTCACTTCAAATATAAACGGCTATGTCGATTTATGAACTTTACGTTGGTTACGGTTATTGAAAACTCCATCAGATCGTTTGCGTTTGACGATTCCAAGCCAACTACATACAAAAACTAGCTATCCTCAAACTGTATTTCTAACCCATCAATAGGAGCAAGTTCCCGTAAGGCAAAAATATCTTAAACGCGAATGCCGTTCGCATCGAAGTGTCTGCTTATTATGCCCTCGCCAGAAGCAGCCATAAGAGTGCTAAGTTCTCTAAAGAAGGAACGATACGAACAAATACGAAATGCTATTGATATTCTATTATGGCTACTTGTTCTGTTTTCTGCTATACAACCTATCATTGATTTTGAATCAGGGACAGCTAACTTTACAGTTTGAACATACATCAATTTATAACTGTAGCTTAAACGATGCTTTGTTTCTACGTTCTCTAAAATGTTCATTGTTCTGTAGAATATCATTATAAGACCGTTGTTAAGTAGACCAATACCGACAAGGTTATTTTTTTCGACCGTTATTATGTTCACATCACTGAATGCCTTAGGATGCTCGCAAGGTTGGTATTATCACGTTAGACTACACGATCTTTTTACTTCCTAATGACCAAAGAGGACACATGTTGAACAGTTTATAGACCCTCGAAGTCTCTTTCAAAGGGACGTGTCTGAGAAGGGTGAGATAGATCGATAGAACTCCTACGGTTTAGCCATCAACAGATGAGCCGGCAGGAGATCGAATGACTGTTCTGGAAGTTAACCTGAAGTTAATGGTATCAGGTAGACGGTGTAATAAAATGCACCTAACTGAAGCTAAACCCGAAATGGAACTTTATCTAGGAACCACTGCAAGTGGTGCATCATCAGCTATGGCTGGCAATAAACCTCTGAGGCGAAAGATCTATTTTTATTCAATTTGACCAGCAGCAATTTCATCTCTTAACAAAGAGCGGACGATTGAACGTACCTATATTTTGTGTTAGCACAGTTTATAGCATGTACGTTTACCACTTACTGATCAATACGTACCCTCCCAAAGCACTTCTTTAAAATACTCCATAGTGAAAATCCGTTGGCCGTCTGCTTGTGGGGCAGTCGATCGCGACCCCAGCGGGTTTTTCCTGGAGGAGGCTGCTTTGATGGGTTATTGTTAATGGACATCTTGCAATACGAGCCTTCTAACTCTTCGCGATTCGAGTCGTTTAAAGTCCGACGCTCCTGTCCTAGAAAACAACAATATAAAAATTGACACTTTTATAAGAACTGGCCAGAACTTATCCAGCTTTGTCATCTGCTAAGTTCACTCAGCTGAATTGTCTCGTCGCAGCAATGTGCTCAGACCTTAGCGATGTGCGATACAGAATGCGGTCTCTGGCTGAACGACAGTGGCGCTATTTTGAGACCATAATGTGGTTTTGTTCAGATACCCATTCCATTGTCCTCTTGTTTGGACTAACAAATCCCTATATATGGCAGCCATGTTGTCACAATTGAGTTATACAGCGTCGCTTGAACTCGCCTAGTTTCTTAATTTACCACACTGTGATCTAATTCGGTCATAACGATTCGGACGTTCCTCTGCGAGAACAAAAGTGCTTGCCATTAAGTAAAAACGATATTTTTTTTGCTTGGCACAACGAGACAATGATACTTCCCAAATGCAATTCTTCGCAAACATCCAATGCCCTAATATATGATGAGCTCTAACTAAAACGAGCGCATGGCTAAGGCTGGCCACATCCGTGAAGGCAGAAGCAGGGCCTCACCCTGCATTAAGTGTTCTCTCGACTCGCAATTGGCACGAGACAGACGTACGAAAAGGCCGCGTCGGCTTGCAAACTAATTACAGAGGTGACTTAGAGCACGGAACAAAGCTGGGGGGAGGAAGATGAGCATGCGCTTTGCTACTCCCGTCCTAAATCGTTTTCATTTTGTCTCAGTAGTCACCATAGCTGAATACTCTATGGAACTGGAAAGAGCTACACTGCCAAGCAGTTCTATACCTTGAACATTGCTAATACAATGTACTGATTCAGCTAAACGTAGAGCCTGACAGTCCGTTCTGCCTTGCACTGATTCCGATAGAATCGAAGGTGATGGGATATCGCCGACCGCCGTTTCTCGTATTTAGCAAATCGTAGTTATCGAAAGCAGAGTGCCCTCGTAATTTACATCTTTTGAGGTTTCTCTGAAAGTGCAATAGCTTTATCACATATGCTGAGCTGAAACTTTCGTTCTCGTAGCGTTGACGTACGACAGTATCCATCTAACCACTATAATAACGAATCGATTACCCATACCTATCATGCATACTTCCGCGTTATTACCGCGATACTTCAGTTGAATTGCTGATACAATTATCGGCGAAAATGAAATTCATTTACGTAATTTTTACTAGGCCTCTCGTATTCATTCGTGCTTACTAATTAATAATTATACTTTTGAGTAAACGCGTTCAATTTTAGAAACGTAAACGCGGTCGACGTGATATTCACAAAAGTACCAATGACTTCTAAAATGTATGTTACCTTGATGTGTTTAGGCTTAGCTTGGGGCCACCAAAAAAGAATATTTTCAAATTGATTATACAGAACAACCTAATAATCTACCTAGGATTCAATAGCAATTGGTCTAAATGTAAGAATAGATTTTGCTTTATGAACTCCTTATTTAGATTCCCAAACATTTTTTTACCTGTACAATTAATAGGTCACAAAGATAGCGAATGTATAGCCTGATTGAGATACGATTCACTGCGTCTAGGCACAGGTCAGCGATGTTTTTCGCTCTGACTAGTTAAATCACCGTTGCAGCGTTTTTGCATGACGACAAGTACAGCCTCTAATAAAAAATAGGTTTGTTTGGATATATATATATAATCATCAGTTGGGAGGTGATGTGACACTTAAAAACGTCTTTTACGGGGTTTGTTTTTCCTTTGACTACAACGGTCGGAAAATCAAGGTTTCGGAAATACGATTGTACCGTTTTTTAATAAAATAAAAACATGAACATTTTTTAAACGATCGCTTTCGTTACAATATTAACAGGTTATTACACGAGTGTTGTATGAGTACCACCAAAGTGAAGTATCCGCACTATTATTTAATTAATTAGCGTGAAACGAGGTCAAAGCGCCTGTGTTAGTTAACGCAGAACTAGTTGGTAACGCTATCCGGTACACATTTGCGAACATTCGTTCCGGGAATGATATCATTAGCATGCAGAACATCTTCATTGTAACAGTTTTTAAATGGTCGAGCTCATGCGCTTTGAATCACCGTTTTATACAACTACACCACAACAGGACGCTTTGTCCGTATCCAAGACCTGTCGGTTCTACGACCTTAACATAGAAACGAATCTCTCTACTTTTCAGAACGCACCTACACAGATCACAGTGTACAGGTAACTGGTACATATCTATACGATTTGACTTTGTACGTCTACTCTATTTAAACGCGTAGCAAGGACGAAACTCAGAAGTAACGTGGCATGGGCTGAATATATGGCCACTAAAAAAAGAGCAGCCTTATAAGTTGATCTTTATAATCTATTGAAACTTTGTAGTGACGTCGTCAACTGGCAAGCGTACTGTCTATGTACAATGACGACTTTGCAGCACAAGCTACGTGTCGGGCCGGACCTGGCTAAACGATACTCGGACAAACGTGGATTTCGGACATATTCACACATACATCCAGCTACGATGCTACACATACATTCGAGCGCCCACAACAGGGTAAACAGCTATAAACGGACGTCTAAGAAGCAACTATTAGAAGTTCCCTATATCTAGAATGGTACAGTTACGCCAAAAAAGCAACGCCAGGGCCTCTAGGGTATCCAATCTACGCGTATGTATATTCACTATCAAGCATACAGCTGCTATTTGGCAAGAAGAACCAACTCAAGCGGTTCCTCGGCTGCCTAGTACAATAACAACAATGTCAAGGTCAAGTCGGAAATGGAAAACTCAAACATTTCATTTTATGGGGAAAAGGTTTGGCTGCACGTCTGGCTGCATTTGACATCGAAGTGCATTCTGCGATCTAGCGAATAGATGGGGGATCATTTAGGCCCTCTTAAATCACAAAAAAAAAAATGCATCGAGGACAGAAATGCAGAAGCTGGTTTAGTCCTGTCATATTTTGTCGCAAAATATATCGGAAATAATGGCTGACTCATAGAGTTGCAATAAGCCCTAAGAGTTGATTGAAAAGTGAATATGAATAGAGGCAATACAGATGCGCATAGTCAGACTGATGAAATACCGTTAAAACAGCTGCGGATCCAAGGCTTTTCTTAGATCGTGACTTTTAAATTGAGGTCTTCAACGCAAACTGTAGTATAACACAATGACTTTCTACACCGTATGGTATATGACTTGACCAAGATCAATCTAAAACTTTCAGATCTTTCTAATCCTCTACGATACCGTCCCTTCATCATAAAGCATCATATAGAGTCTCACCGTTCGTGCTCAAAGTACATTGCATCGTATTCGGCCACCGATGTCTGTTGGTAGCCTGTCTGGTGTAGTTAGACAGATTTATCGTCAGCGATTTGTAAGTTCGTGGTGTAAGCCTCAAACTTAGACAGTAGCGGTGACAGAAAGACCACGATGGCTGATAGATATTGCGCGGATGCGGCAAGCAATTTGCAACGCTCCCTTTGATTTGGATGTAATATCTAGGTGGTTCTTCAATATAAGTAAGTTATTTTTATGGACCTAGTTTGGGCTTCATAGGGGTCACACGCGCCCACACACACGCGGAAACACCCATACACAACATAAACAACGTAAGCACTCTCCTAGATTTCGTAATACATATGATGTCATAAAGCAATGATTCATGAGAATTTTCAATTTACTACCAAACAGGATCAGCCTTCACTGAGACGTGCTGAGATACGACCGAGCGTTCATAGATGACGATCTCTGTTATCGCGATCGTTTCTCTAGCAGTATTGAATTAACCCTGCCTATCGCAATGCAGAGTCGATGTTCCTGCTGTTAGCAGGTCTTATAATAAGCCATTTCCATCGTTGTCTGGCCGCGAATAGGCCAGAGACTAGAAGCGAAACATTTCTTTAAACTATTCTTAGGAGCGAGCCTTGAAGTTCAGCAAAATGTCACGACAGACGACGTCCCAATGCAGCTGCCTGGTGACCGTAAGTATGCTCCATGACTGCTCAGTTTGTTTGCACCTACCCGGTACAAATCCGTTTACAGGTTAAAGGACGGCGGCAATGCAAGGCCGAGGTCAATGCCTGCATTCTTAAACTAGGACTTGCTTGAATTTATTCGTTGCTTAGTTGTTGCCTCGTCGTGCAGATGCGAAATAGGGTCGATAGCGGAGCTTTCGGTTTGGGCTTTTGGCAGGAACGGCTCAGCTTAAGGAACACTGATCCGAACTCCTTTCTTCATACGGTGTATTTATTAGGAACTTTGTGTAGTAACAAAGATATGATACACGCAATACGTGGTACGTGGTAATCGATATTCGAGTATGAACGTGACTCCGCCTATTGGACAGCCACACAAAGCTTACTTACACTTTAACTGATGCAAATATGTTGGCCACCAAACAGTGTTAGGCCAGCTAAACGAGTAGTACCAATTGCACGTCAATAAATAACTTCAAAATTTCACAGAGTGAAAATATTCATACTAGAGATCCTGTGTTAAACTTAGCAAGCGTTTATAAATTCATAAAAAAAAACGTTGACAAGGCTTTTTTACGACCTACTCGTTATCACATATAACAAATTAACCCAATAAACGAAGTTGTCGGCTTTCTGCTAAAATTATTCACTAAAACTAATAAATAGTTTAAACGTAGGTAGTGTAAATGCTAAATCTCCTTATAATTGGGAACTAGTAGCTTACTTGCCAAATACATACTGGTACCCAACAATCTCGCAGGCGTAAAGGGTCGACGGATCGTCGTCTGTTGTCAAGATCTACACTGAGGACATCTCTGTTCAAAGATTCAGTTGTCTCAGATAAAGAAAAAAACTTTATTTACGTATTTTGTGTGTAGGTGTCAAAGCAATTACCGGTCGCTGACATTTATTTATCTTATGTGTGTTGACAGTGACCTTTATGGTTTAGCTCTAATATTGCAGAGATAACTGTTATTTAAAAAAAAAAAAAAAAAAAAAAGACTTGAACGTTTAGAATTTTTAACGCCGATATTTTGTTAAGTCGAAGCTGAACACTGAGTTGAATACACAATGATGCACTACTTGGAACCCATGGCGAAAACGTTTCTTTTCAAGGTCTATTGATTTCGTACAGGTAAACTACGAGAATTAGTACCTATATAATATTTCATTGAATGATAAATTCATCCAAGTATTATATACACTTGTAGTAGTAAGAAATGTAGCCTTATTTGCTGGACGAAATCGACCCACTAAAGCCGCTATAAAAGTAAAAAAACTTCTATTAATTAAAGTAGATGAAACGGGTTTTTCGGCCCAGTTCTATTAGCCTATACTAATAAACACATATCATTAGTATTGCCTTCCTCCTATAATGAGTTACGGCTCAATTTTAAGCTTATAAAATATATGTTTTACTTCGACATAGGTTTTCTGGCGCATTTAAGTGGAGGGCCGCAGGCTATAACAGGCTGAAATAAGTACGAGCAGTTTTTTTATGCTTGGATATCGTAAATAGCCAACGCCGGTTAGTTGAGACCTAACAGAAATACACTTACCACCAAAAACCGATTTTGCCCTCGTCTATTTTGAAAAATGAACCCACCACGACAGGCTCATGCACCACGGGGATCACGGACCTCCGATAGCACAAAAGTTATCCTCTCGACGCTGCACAAACCATGGTAAAATTTACAAGTTCCAATAAACTTACAGAGGCGAACAGCATTAATACCGCAGGACTGATGTACAATAAAAGCTATTTTGCAGTTCACTCAATTTTATACTCTGGCAATCTGAGTCACTTCAAACTAACGAAGGTGGTAAACTTAATGCCGCAAACAGAGCTGATATATATGTATATGTAATCTCCTCAGAACAATAAGTCACCCAAAGCTCTGAGAAAGGAGCATGTTTATTAACGTTTGTATTACCAAATGTACCAGCTCAAACGGAATAAGCAGTGTACAGAGTGCTCACGTTTTTCTTATCTTCCATTCGTCTCATAGTGAACAACAGTCAACGTGATACGTTAGCCTTACGGATGAGCGTGTTAGTAACAGGGAAGGAACAATTCTTCGTTTGTTATTGATAAACAGATTTAAAAAAAAAAAAAAAAAAAAAGTAGTAAATCTCTGTACCTTCGGCACAACTGTTGTTTTTTTCTGCAGCGGATGTTACAGCGGTCGTGGTCGGCGGGTGGTTCATCAGCAATGCACGCACAGACAGACAACAATACCTATGTTATTCCAAAACTAACTGAACTGTTTTACCAATAATTCAATCCAGTCAATCACAATGAAGTCTTCTTTATATATCTGTGTTTTCACCGTTGCACATACTCGTAAACTAAGTGGCAGCCAGCTTTCGTCTATATTTACGCTCACACATGCAGATTCATATAAGTTATTATGAACAAACAAATCGAATCTAGACCCAAAGCGAACACCACTCGACCATGCTTCGGAGTAGTCGTTCCCTGGCCACCGTTTCACCGGCAGCTGTTGTTATTTGTCGTTACTTTTTCACACTGGTCAAAGCCCCAGGGCCGCCGCCGCCACCTATCAACAATACATTGGTTACTAGGATTATTCAGTTACGAGTGCTGCTGCTGTTGCCTTCGATGCTGCTGCTGCGCAGCAGCAGCAGCAACAGCAGCAGCATCCATTCCAGTCGAGCACCGCCGACGATTTGCTGCGGCACCTCAACGCAGCAGGCTATTCGCTGCTGCTGTGGCTGCAGCAGGAACTATGCAACCGTAGCTGGCAATTTCACACAACAGGATGTGTAAGTGAGAGCGCAAAGCCCTGCAGTATCGCACCGACTTCAAATCACAACGACGACGGCGGCGGCGGCGGCGGCGGCGGCGCTGCTGCTGCTACTGCTGCTGTTGCGCCGTTCCACAGCCAGTCGCGATGCCTTGCCTCTGCTCACTCACTGATTTTGTTGCTTAGCTTTGCCTGCTGCTGCTGCTACCGCTGCTGCTGTTGTTGTTGTTGTTGTTGTTGCTGCTCGCAGCAGCAGCAGCAGCAGCAGCAGCAGCAGCCGGCCACCGCAGCAGCAGTAGCCGCTGCTCTACTTAAGTAAACTGACGAAAGTGAGCGTGAATGACAGTGTGGCAAAAAGAACAGTGAGGGCGGGCTGGGGTCGGGTGGGGACACAGACGAGGGTGAGGGAAGACGGTCGTCGTCTGACACTGGAACGGCAGCTTGCTAAGTAACAGGTCATAGGCAGCTCGTGCATAGCAACATTGGCAGGGACCCAAAACGGAGCGAGTGTTGTATTATGGCCTGGTCGCGCTGCTCTGTTAGTATGTATCCAGCAGCGGCCCCAGCACGTCCAAAATCTGTTTTTGCAAGTCGCCATTCATCAGTCAGGCTCTGGATGGCTGTTTTCGATGCAATAATCCCGCTGCTGCCGGCGGCTGTAGTGGCGTAACGGCGGCAATACGAAATGTTACATATAAGTGGCGCTGGCAGTATTGTGTTGATTGTGAAGCCTGTTGATGACATTCGTGATAAGAGGCCAGTAAGGATGATGATAAAGAGCGTAGTAGCGGCCGCTGTGGAAATGACCCCCGATGGTGGAAAGGACAGGCCGGAGATACTTAAGGCCACAGACACAGGTGCAAGGAAAAACCCAATACTTCTGTCATATGTACACTTACCACAATAAGAGCATGCGTACCTGCGAACGCATGGAAATGAAACAATAATTAAAGTAAGAAAATCTAGCGTAGAAGTTATTAGCAACTGGGACGTGATTGAATTACAGGTAAGACTGCGCTCGTCCCACATCCCTTCGCAGTGTGGGGTATTTTTACGTAGGGCCTTCGCAAGTTACCTTAAATAGTCAATTGTCCTAGTTACATTGATGCGGAAGAGCAGGCTATCTTTAGTTTCTAAACTGTACACAGTCTAATAAAAGGGTAGTTTAATACGTAATGCTGTTATGGTTAAAAAGTAATTTCAAAGTAAAATATACTACATCGAAGGTTATGGGTGTCACGGAGTTCCAATTCGATTTTTCCAGCAAGTGTTTAAAAACCAGTACTTCGCATACAACACGCGGGTGGCTGTACAGACAGACGAATGAATCAGAACGGTGTAATTATCTTTTGTCCGCACAGTGATTAAATCGAATAAACAGTTTCCAAAGGAGAAACTCAAGAAGAGGCTTTCACTGCCAAATCAATAGTGCTGCGTGTGCAAGGTACTTGTTAACATGTCGATGACTGAACTGCGTCAGTTCACCAATAGGGTTACAATAGTCACCTGCTAAAACCTAGCCCACTTACAAAGTTCTTGCATGCGGGGCATCCTTATGGAGCCGTATTCAGAACAAACAGCCAGCCTTCATGACTGCACTATTGTTAAACACGATTTTTATGAAACGACCGATTGTCAATATTGCGGTTATTTTAGCAGCTGAATGTTCCATTAACTGATCTGACGAAGTCCACGGGATGTGTCCCAGAAACCGATTGCTTCGTACAAAGCACGTGTTCTTGTTGTCACTCGGGCTTTTTCCATAGCACTGGCATAGCACGTTCAAGCCTTTAGTACAAAAAACTGCTGAATAACTAATTTAATCCGTACATTAACGAAAATACCTCATTTGACACAGAGACGTAGAGATATTCATTTTCACAGACACTTGCCGATTTCTTTGCCCTCATCCACCTAAAGTCTGCATTGTATACATGTCAGACGAAAAATAAATGCGAACTTCTATGTATAAACAGCCGGCCTATATACATGTACAATAGCGATGAAATTTACTAGATAATACAGTGATCTACCCATACAAATTCGTGTGTAACTGTTCTGAGCTCGTCATAGAAACACCGTATTTACCCAGTCGGTGCAGACAATTTCATGGATTACCGTATAGAAGCTGGGCTAATAATTAGATTCTACAAAGCAAGAAGATCCCTCCAAAAGCAATTGCTGGCATAGTGATTGACATTTTCATAATAATAAACGGGATATCGCCATCGTATGGTACGTCTACGTCTTTATTTCCTTATTTTTAAATCTGCAATATCTCAGCTCCTGGATGGAGATAGACTCTACTAGAAATTAATATAAGACTAGTAAACTAAAGCAGAAAAGTGCACCACGCTTCTACAGCAAGCGTTATTGGCTAATCGCTTATATTCAGGCCAGTTTCGCGGCTATTTTGGAGTATAAGGATCGGTTCCGTATGGAATTGGGTGAACACGAAGCGTGCGATTAAGTGATCATATTTTAGAATCCATGAAAACATATATGAATTAACCAATGATTTCGATCATTGGTTACGAAGCCCACATCTATGCGAAGTGTACGTATGATGTTCCGCAGATCTAAAGCTGCGCCACTTAGATTCACACAAACGAATTTGGGAAAAACATTACCATCAGTGATGTACTTTATTTACTGAGACAGAAACAAAATATTCATCCAGCTTCTAATTTGAACGACATCCATAAAAAAGTATCTAAAAATTGGCTTCGTACCAGTAGTGCACGCCTCAATCGTCCAGACCCAGATGTCTACTTCTAGGTAACTCCTCGTCGAACGTAATGCATATGTGGCACCGCTTTCTCCGGTCACTAAAACACTATTTTAATCGCCAAAATAGACCTCATACATGTTAAGGATAATCTTCCGCTTCTTTCTCTGTTGGATTTGCTTGATCGTCTTCCTATGCGGGCTTCGTCAGTTGTGAGAAAAGGAAAAGAAGCAAAGAGGTCTAGTGCATATTAGAGCTGATAAATACGGGGTTAAAATGATACACCCACGGAGATCTTTGCTTATACTGGGGTTGCGATGTTCTTATGAATGTGTTAGCATGTACATTATCACGCCAGAGATTTCACGGCTTATTCTTCATTGAGGTGACAGCATATCGTAATCCTCTGAATATATTTGCTGGTGTTTCTTGGAAACGGGAAAACCATTTGACATTAATTTGTAACCCACCGGTGTTAAAAAGCAAGGAACGGTGAGGAGAACGTCGGTCTTTTATCAGAATCTTGTAGCCTTGATCGGGAAGATTGTCTATTTGTCGCTGCCCAAATTCGAGTACTCACATCTCATCGCCTGCACCAATGGCCAATTAACTGCATTGCAGGAATCCGGTCCTATTTCGACTGAGTCCATTAAAGTTCTGTTGAAGTAATTATTCACAAGGTTGCGTTTGCCGTGAAGTCAAATTCTTCGGCCTGTTACTGACGTGAGGCAATTGATTTTCAAAATGGTCCGATCGAAGTAACTCATATGAGGCGTGCAACCTCTATACGAGCTGAAAGTGACTAGGAAATGCTCCACTCAGAAGAGTTTAGCTTTTTTCATTTTTCGTCCGTATACGGAGCAACAGGTAGCTCAGAACAGAGGTTATCTTTGAAGCCCGCTTGTCCGGGCGATTACGAGATCGCATTACGAAACCATTAATGCATTGGGCTAATCCCCAAAAGCGTTCTGCATCACTGGCATTACTTATGAGTACTCAGTTCCGTTCCCAATACATTGTACCCTGCTTTCACTTCCCAAAAAACAAATATGGCCAAAAGTCAGTCACCCTAAAATGTTTCAAGAATACAAACAGTGCATTTCAACGTTTTTTGGTCTGTGAATAGCAAACGGACAGACAGAACAGCCCCGCCTCGTCATAGCTTTGCTTGCGTACAATCCGGAGAACACGTAGTGGCCTGAGCTCGAATCCGAGGACGTGGGCAGAGTCGGTTTCGTGCTGGATTCCAGCCGTCTGATGCGGTTTCTAACGTCGATGCTGGACGTAAATCTCGCAGCATATAGTTTTCAGATACAAAAAGCAAGTGCTACAGGCCTGGTTAAAGACAAGCTGTTCGTCCACAAGGGCCGGCGCTTTGTCGATGCTTTTTTGACCCTGGAGCATTCCACTCTATAGAAAGTGAATAGCTAAAATCATAATCTTATAATGTATAGCTGTAGGTGCAGGTGTTTACCACTGGAAACATAAGCAAACGTTCTACCTCAACTATAGCTATCCCATAGTAACTATCGTGTAGCAACTGACAACGTATTCGTTTTGTGCTTTATCAAAGGCTCATAAAAATTTGGCATCTCACATAATCGAAGTTAACGAATTCGTTAGGCTTCACTGAGAACTTGGAAGCTTGTCACAGTGACCTTTGCGGTCTTCATACAACCATTGTTACACATGATCCGTCACAGAACAGTTCATGCTGTATTACTTACTGTTCCATATCGCTTAATATTACTTGGGTGGGCGGCGTGGTGTAGGCGACGTGGTCTGGTGCGCATCTTTCCAACTGCGCCACCGCAGTAACGATGTACATATTGCTGATTCAAGTTCTAGTGTTGACAAATGCTTATACCATACGATAACCAAGCCAGTTCATAGGTTTCCATAGGAGAAGTCTCAGTAAGTTCGGTAAGACGTGCCCAAATCGAACATTTGAGTAGCAGCAAATTTTTTTTATCCTATATTCACAAAAATCATCCACGAAACTGGTATAACTGAAGCCCTTAAAAAAAGCTACACGTATAGCAGCGCTACAAAAAGCCTTTTTCTCATTTCTATTCTCTCGTGCACCATTAATATTCGACTGATCTATCGACAGAGGATGCTGTCTTCTGACATTGACGGACCGTCCTTGTCGGTTAGATATTTAATGCCCTGTGTTTTCACCAATGTTAATAAGTCTGTTAATTTTGACCAATTCTGCACCTTATTGCAAAGCATTGCTTTCGAGTGACATGTAGTGAAAAAAATATGCCTTATATACACATATTTACTTAGTATTTAATGCCATGGCCTTTTGCCTATTCCCAACGAAAACAGAAATATAGTGACATGCTGCGTAGGATATACCATGTATATTCTATAAAATTTTCGTTATATTGCTCTATGAATCTCAAGTGTTAGTGTAGTGATCGAGTCGTTCGCGAATTGCTAGCACGGAAGCACGGCTATCTGATGTGCTCTATCGTAAGCTTTACGAGCTACTCATAGACACTATGCGTCATGCTTGCACGCTATATTCTGTCAAGTACTATATTTTCAATATACAGATGATCCAGAAAGTTATTGCAATGTATGTACTCTACGATTGCGTAAATCTATCAGCTTTAATGTGTTATCCTCGAAATACAACTAAGTTTTGATTCAGCATATTTGAATTATAGGTTTTCTTCACCGTTCCTATCAGTAGGGACATGGCTACACCGATTGTGTAGATAGTATTTTTTTGTACTTTTCTTCTAAGGCTCACATATATCTCTGTAGCGTACCTTTAATATTTCCTGTACTGTTCTGTCACTAAAAGATCATATTTAAGTAAACCCACGAAAATTACCGTGCTTTCTTGATACGCTTACGTCGAACGTGCTCGTTCGATTTTGGGCACGTTATTATCCCGCCTGTAACACCCCTGTTGCATGTTTCCTGTCTAGACCATCAGCTGAATTTCACGCTATATAAAACGAACCAACTTAGATGTCAGACATCTTCCAGTGAATTACATTATTGTAAGCACAAAGCTTTATGTTTAACAGATACATACGTTGGCCCGTAATAAGAAAATCCCATTTCATTATTCCGTAGCGTTCGCTACCACCTGTGACAGAAATTTCATGATACATAGCTCAGGACCTATGTTTTACAGTAGATATTATCTGCACCAGATATACACAAAAAATTAGAGTTTTATTATAGAAGGATTACTCTATGTGATATGCAAGGTATATTTACAGGCAGGTTATTTTAACTGGGCTAAGAATTACCTATTAGTTTCTTTCATATACGCTACATGCGTGCAGAGCTAAAATTTCTGTGCATCTTAAAGACGACTAAAGGCTATTTAAAAATAACTCGTTAATTTTAGCAAGTGCTTTTTATTTAAAAGAGAGTCATATGCCGTAGAAGGTCTAAGTACTTACATAAAATACCGTAAAAGTCAATCAATCCATCCTGATCGATGAGCTTCTGTACCACGACACGTCGATGATTTTGTATTGAACAATGTTACGTTCGCTAAGAAGTGCACTGGCTTCATGTTTAACGAAAACAACTGTTAAATCCAACGGCTGCGCGCATATTCTAGGCAATGATTGTACGACTGTACTTCGCTAAGTCGATACCCGAACATCTGGGATTAGTTTAATCCGCGTATAAGTCATAAAGACTATTGTCGTGGTACTGTTACTATTTGTTGCTAGCAAAAAAATTATAATGACTAACCAACCAGCAAACGTCCTACAGACTTGTATCTCTTCAGTTACCTTCCACGTCGTTTTTCGTATGCTTCGTTCGTCGTATTAAATACACACATAATTTTCTAATTTAAAACAGAGTAACCTGGCAGCTATCATAGAAGCACCGAGCTTGTGCTTGTAAACCCAATGCAGACCCTAAGTGGTCCTTGGTCTTAACTCGACAGCCTAAGGTAGTTTGCTGCCTAATTATAATAGCCATAACAACTGTATTGCTTCTGTGATAAGCTATTACACATAATCTTCCACATACAGCAAGTTTTAACTTTTCAATTCTCAACGTTATGCATTACGTTTCATTATCGCAAGGAAGAATCTACCGAAGATGCTACGTTGGTTCTCATTAAACGTTTAGCATAGACGAGGTGACTCTTTTCGAGTATAGTACTCAGAAGAAGGATGAGTCATGTTCATTATGCTACATAGCAACTACGACAACGACTCAGCTAAAGTCACGCTTGTTTTTGATGAATGCAAGATCTGCGTGCAAAAAAAAAACGCTATTATACGTTCAAAAGGCAGTTCGCATTAAATCGCATTGAATTCATAGTTGTCTTGCATAGTTGTTTGGGCAACATTACTTAGAACGTATTTTGAATCGGTTTCTTGTACATCGCCCGTCTTATATCGGCGGTTACGGTCATACGTGAAAACGTCGATTCGTTTTGTGTTTTAGAAGTTCGCAGCGCGCCGATACTACGTGCGACACGCTCCGGGTAGCGGTAATTGACTATGAAGCACCCCTGTTTTTTAATCTTAACAAATATAGGCTCAGCGATACTTCACACAGCGATTCCGCACACGCTTTTTGCCCATAAGAATCCTGAGTAACGCAGCTTAAAAAACTGCCAGGAAGCCTATCTTATTCCAAAGAACCATCTCAGAAGTCAGAGCGTCTGCTTCGCCTTTCATACAGTCGATACAAAAAGAAGAACCATTAGCTCTCAGGGTCGTGATCTGTGGTCATCATGTGCAAGGTTTTCCTAGATTACACCTCAACGATAATGGCCTTCGTCCCTGTTTTCAAAACACATGCCTACTGTCCAACATATATACACTCTCATGATTAGATGCATCTCCAAAACTTTTCGTAGTACACCTCAGTTATATTTCTAACGGCACTTCATGAGGCAACTACCTATTGAGCGTAGAAGTGTATGCTATATATACATATATGTATATTTACCTGAGACCTGTTTATTAATTGGAATACAGGAAAAAAATTAAGGACGGTAGCCGCACCAACCAACAGATACAAAAGCACATCCAATATCATTTAATTGAAATTTGAGGTTGGTAAAAAAAATGACGTCTATTTCTGACAGATAAAAAGTGTCAGCGTCACTTAACTATTGGCAACAACTTAATCACGAATACGTGCTAAATCGTATATTCGTCGCTACTTCTATGACCTTCTTCCTGATTTCAACCAATTTATCTGTTACCTCTCGCTAAAAACATTTAGATCTAGTATTAAAGAATGTGTCTAGTTAATTTTTAAGACCCTATTCATTGTCAAATGTACCGCTACAAATTTCATCTAGCGACCTATCGATCAGAAAAGGCGGTAATTTGTTGGCCTGGAGCATATGGCGGGACCAAAAGAGCCTTCCATTGAAATTCTTGCGAAGCAGCTTTGCTGTATATTGTCGGGAATTGTCGTAGGGAAGGATGACTTAGCCTTGTTTATTCGATCCTTTCGGTTGGTTAAAGGCTTGTTCACTTGATATCACTGATTCAAACGCAGATCGTTGTTAACCATCTAGCTTTTGTTAGGAATTTCCCAGTGCATAGAACTCTTGTAAAGCACCGAATGCAAATCATGCTTCATCGCAAACGTAAATCTGATTCTTTCTTTTCTGGATTAGGCAAATTACCAGAAGCTCCTCATTGTTTCCTCATTTTCTATTAATCTGAAGATACCAGCTCTGGCTACTCAGTAGCAGTTGTTATAGGTGGCAGTTGGAAAAACCTATTTTGTAGAATCCTAGCCCGCGTGAGGGTGTGAGAGCAATAATTTGTAACGTCCATATTTCGCCTTGGAAGACATGTAGGCTCCAAATTTTCGATAAACCACTATAAATCTAAGAGGACGGACTATTGTCGCGTATCAGTGGCCCATTTTCTCGATCAATGCACGACTTGTTTGTGTTCATTGAACAACCTCGGATGGCTACCTCAAACAAAACTCATGCCCAAATCCGAGACGCCATCTTAGAGCTTTGCAAACCACCTTCGAGCAGTGCTCTCAGGCATGAAGCCTAAACCGTACATGAAGCAAATATTGAAAGCTGCAGTTTACATTTTTTTTGATCTTGACAAAAGGCGAAATGAAGTAGATGTCTAAGATGCACCTATCGGGAGCATAAATCTCGAGTCTGATCCCTCGAGAGGTTTCGTCCAACACGCTTTTTCTATTAAAATATACTGGGACATAGAGATGTCCTAGTCTATTTTCAATAAGTTACAGAGATAACTTCCTTGTTAACATGATTATTATTCTAAAGTAGGATGTATTACATCTATTTCTTACATATTTTAGACACTTTAGGGCTTGAATACATTTAAAACCTGTTTACCTATTTACATATTATAAAAGAAAGAAAATTACTTCTGCACTAAATATCGATAGCTGATTATTCGTCTCGTAGTAACAATGAGGTGCCTTTCAATAGGCACTCGAGTTTAGAGCAGAAATTTTGGGTATTCCTGGCTTTGGGTACTTTACAATGTCCAGCTCTCCGAGAACTGCACAACTCTGTTATGAAATTTAGCTCGGCACAACCGAACAAGTCTGTACAAGAAGTAGAGTATGGTGCTAGAATGTTGATATAAATATTTTTATATAAAAAGACATCCCGCACAAAATAACTAGTAAAAAAATTTAGTTAAAAAAAAACATAGACATCTTATAAATTGAAAGGGCGTTTGAGTAGATTTAGAATTACCTCATGGCTACAGGCAATAGAGCAACATCCCCCCTACCAGCAATCGGTTTTTTCTCTGTTACAGGTAGTGGTACTGCAGACTCTGTAAGTGGTGGCCGTTTCGTTCGCTATTGTGCTGGCGTGCACGTTGCGATCTGAGGGAAACTCTTCGAAAGCTCTATGACAAGTCCCGGTAGGGTTTGTGTCGATGAAAACTGGCTTAGCGGAAGCTGAACTTACATGTCGTGCAGAGATGATTAACTGTACTTTTAGCTTTGTTGATTACAAATAATACGATAGAAATTTCGTGAGACCCTTCGCTATACAGTGCAGGTTACGTGTCGCCTACATAAATTCGTTAAAACATACAATGATACTAAAAAGGAAAAAAAATATTAGAACATTAAGTGTTGTTAAAAAAAAGTGAATAGAAGAACAATGGGTTTTAATATTATTGGGACTGAATTGTCATACGCTTCTGCTGTGAGAAACACCGAAAGCCATTGCATCACGTTAAGTTCACTGAATTACTGTTCTTATTTTACAACCTGTATGTAGAACCAATATTTTGTTACCAATCCAGGCAAGTGAATAGAGTCTCCACGATGAGCGTGGGGAACTCGAGAAAGCAACCCCCGGTGTTGAAAGTAACTATTCGTCTTAAATTCGAGCTAAAAATAATTACATTAACTATAAAAATAATATTTCGTGACAACTAGGCCACGAGTAACAGGCTAATGGAATTTCGTAATTATTCCTAAAGCAGCTACGGGAGTTCATAATATTTGCTATGACGTGTAGTTGCGTTGGATCAACGAAAACGCTACTACGCTTCATCGGTGTGATGATTTGTCTCATCCTATCACAGGTTGAAGGTCAAGTGTTAGCATTGTTCAGAGTATAAATACAACGCTAACTGACGATTTTTCTAAGGAATCCTCAGTTTCTATAAAACAAAATTAATAGAGTTCAAATTATATTCGGCCATCTTGACGTTTATCAGGGCATTTTAATACCTCTGAATAACGATAACGCAACTTGGTCTAATGAGGTACAGACAAATCAATATTTGATTACCTGATGGTGCGCATCCGCCATATTTGCCTCAGCTAAACATTATCAGCCGTTACGATTCATATTCAGTTGTTAACAGACGCTATTCTAATTTGGAGTGGTACGAGCTTACGTTGTGCGCTAAATAGAACCATGTGTTCATATCAAGTACCGGTAGCTATTTTGCCGTCGATTGATTTCACCGGATTATTTTGCGCCCAGCTGAGCGTTAGCTTCAGGTCGAGTATACACCAACAATTATCCCACTGCATTTACCCTACTCCAGCTAACGCATTACTACCTTTCCACGGTGATTTCATAAGCCTATTCAAGCATGAACGTATTTGGCCGGTGTTACGCGGCTTCTAGGATTTCTTTTTGCTGCTACATCTCTACAGTGATTCGCTTGTAATTCCCTTTAGACCCTGTTGCATAATTCTGCTATAGCGTAGCAACTATTCGGTCATTGTCTTTCATCAATTACATCATCAGTTCGATGATCCTGCTCATATTGAAGCTTTGATTCTTTTCTGGTAACTGTTTACTCTGCATCACCAATCCCGTTATCCGGTTGAAGTGCTCACGTAGACGTATCTCGTCGATAAAACTAACTGTTTCTTCTACCCTTATTTCCCGGTAACGTGTAGTAGGTTCAAGAGAAATTAAGCCGGGCCATAATTATATCAGTTGGAACAACAATTATGTCCTGAAGCCAAAACCAAATTGAACTAGAACACGTTACGACTCTTTATTAACAAATCGACACTAGCCTGAGGACTCTATGGAAGAACAACTAAAGAGGCCGGAAACAACGAACTTACGAGAACACAAAATACAGATAGCAGGGAAGCTTCTGTCGATAAGGGGAAGCTAAAGCTTCTCTTCGCAGCATAAACTATTCCCAGATCACAGGTGTCGCGAGGAGGCATTTAAAAATGGGCGCGGTGGCGCGAGACCAGTTACCGCTAAGTAGTGCCGCCTGGGAGAGCATTTTTTGCGGATCACTAAAGATTTGTCTAGCAAACTCGTGTGAACTTCGAGTACGTCTGTCGTTACCCTTGCACCAGCGGCCTACGCGGCAAAAAAGACGCGTCCATCCAGTGATAAGTGCTTGTAGATTTCCGTGCGTTGCTGTCCAGCCGTGTTGAATGGGCCGCAACGCCAACAGGGTAGTAACCGAAAAATTAGCGAGCTAAAAATCACTATGGCTTTATCACTGTGGTCTTGGAATGCCGTTGTTCTTTTAGGAACAGCCACTGTACAAGGAGTTGACCTTGCACGCACTTCGTTCGACGAAAATGAACTCGAGAAACTTAGCACCGCTAACCTCAATAAACCCATCACAATGCGAGTTACGGATGAGGAACGGAGTCCGTATGGGGCCGTTGTGCTTCAGCCCCGCGAGTCAAGGATTGTTAGAGCAGAATGCGACGGAGAGCTCGCCTTCGTATTATTCCAGGTTCAGTGTTCACTTGTGCTGTCGTCTTATCGAATGGCGATTCATCAAAACTTACTGATTCGGTATAACGACATTGAGTGGTTTTATATCATTCTAGCCCAGCTTTATGTTAACTAAAATCAACTAAGTAAGCGTCACATTTCCAGCTTCAACCATAAACAAGTTATTGTACTAGTAGCCTCGATTTCTTTGCTGCACCCACTCCTTAAAGTATATATATATATATATATACATATATATGCATAACGTAATTATTATTCGCATTAACAGTAACTGCACCGTAGCGGACTGATTCCACGAAGAAAAATACCTTTGAACAGTGGGGTGCGGAGCTCAATTATATTACTAACATTGGGAGGTGCTTTAGATGAGTTGTTAAGGGGCATAAATGGACGTCAAACACAGGATTTGTTCAGGAATCTAGAATCATTCCAAATTATTGTGGCAAGACTTATGCGAAAAAAACTATCGTAACGCCGTATTAAATATTTCTATATGATTGCGACGATCATCTGTTTACTTGTCACTCTCTTTGTGCTATAGCATTAAGAGAGCGACACTGTCAAAAGAGCGTTACATTGTCGCTTTTATGAACAGCATATGGATAGGGTAAAAAGCGGGTTAGCCTGACAAAGCACTAATTGACCTATCGTTTTGGAAATTTTCTTTTGCAAGTCAGTGATATAGATAACGATACAATATTTCAATAATTGATTCCGAAATGAAACGGATGCTTAAGATATTACGCAAACCGTTTATGCCTATTTTTCACCAGTATACTTATTTTTGCAGAAAGTTTGCAGAAAGTGAGGTGCCTGTGATTGTTGACATTGCAAACTTTTACATTACGAAACAATGGGGCTTCCTTGCGGACTCAAGCTCGACTAAACATATCGAACGACGCGCTCAAGCTTCTGAGTAGAAAAGCAATCTTATACTTGTAACCGTATCTAGATAAAACGAACGCACTATCAATCAGCCGCTACGTGACGTCAGCCAACGCTGCTACTTGTCGATAATTAAACGGATGTTTTACGCTGAACATTTTTGGTTCAGGACCGCGGCACTTGCATATAAGCTTAACTATTTTGATGTTACTCAAAATTCCTGGTTGCCCATTCCCGTTTATTCCTTGAACTCATAATAGCATAGAAAGTGTGTAAATGCAGCAGTTTTTTTTTACCGGGAAAGCCAGAACCCCTATTTTACGCGAAAAGCTAGCTCTGTCGTTAAAAATCGGGCTAAAAAATAGATCGCTTTCAATGAGATTGAAGCTTAATTAACTAAAGAATTTATGGGGAAAGGTGCCCTGCGTGGGATACAGTCAGATATATAAAACATGGCTAACAAGACAATCTGACTAGAAGTCATTATATTTAGAACTAAACAAAAATATATACCGGTCTTCTTTTAACAGTTTTTGGTAAAAGTGTTAAAAAAAATACTAAAAATTGTTCTTAGAATCTTTCATAGGTGCTGGTAGGAAGGCGACGGCTAAGCACGGGCCACAGTATCTGTGGGCCGGCAGAAACTAGTATGGTAGTTATTGATATCTAAAGACTACATCTCGATTTTTATTTGTTTTTTGTCTATATAGGTCTTTGATTCATATTGTGCCTTTGCGATCGGACAAATAGTGTCCATTGTCTTAGCAAACGATTCGTGCATACGAGGTATTCTTTAAAGAATATTTGGCTACCACCCTCCATTATATTACCGTGCAGCGCATGTCTTATATCATTAATATAACATACGGCCAGATAAACGATTGTATATTCTCACAGATTTTATTCATTCGACATTCTACTCGTGTCTTTTCTACATTTACTCATCTTACAGGCGCATACAAAATATGGCGCGAATGTAACACTTTCGTATATCGGGGACTGGTCTGGTCCGCCTCCTGCGAACGCAAGTCATCGCTCTCGAAACGCCGGACTCATTAGGCCGTGCACTAACGCTGCTGTCAAGCTGACCAATGAAAAATTTGACCAAAATCTCACTGTTCTCCTCATTGCTGTCGGATATAGCAGAGTGGACCCTATACCCGGTGGATGTGCATTGGAGTTTCCCTTACGAATATCACCATTTCTTCGCCTTCAGTTGGCTTCGCCCACCGAGATTAGTCTTGAGTTTCAGCATGCTCGGGCTGGCAGCCTCATGCAGCATCCCACATCGTGCTCTGTCAGCTTTTCTTTACTTAGTTACGAGATCTATTTGTATTATCTGACACCCAGTGAAGACTACCACGAAGCACTTCAGTTAATGAGTGATTCACGACGTATGCCACGTCATGCAACTCGAGTGCACGCGTCAGAGACGCCGCGAACCCGCACTCTTTTCGTAGCTTATCCCCAGACGAGGGCAATTTACAGTGTTCTTGTGCGTCAACTCTACAGGAGTGGTTATGAAACTTCTGCGGCTTACACCCCAGTAGCGACCCTAGGTTGTGCCGATTACCCTGATCTAGCTACTTGCCGAACGTCGACAAGCTCGGTTGTAGCTTTAGCCTTGGTCACAGCCTTAGCTCTATGCATGACACTTGCCGGACACCGCTTCCTCAAGACACAAATTACGGCTGCTTCATTCCTGCTGTTTCTGTTAGCCTTCGAGCCTCTGCTAATACCGGTCGCTGCGGTTCTTGCTTCAGCCCTAGGCTCTTTGTTTTTTCTAGGCCTGTGGTTCTTTTTCGGAATTCCCGTTTTGGCTGTCATACCGTCGGGATTTCTTTTGGGCCTGCTAGTTGCTGCATTTCTCTCGTTCACTCCCCTTGGAAACGTCTTGCTACTTCGGTCGGCGTTTGCGTTTCGCACCATGACCATCTGCAGCATGTTGAGTATTACAGCGTTATTGCTACCGACCACTCAGTTGCTTAGCATCGTTGCCTCATCAGTAGTTGGATCATTCTGCAGTCTGTACGCTGTCGATCGTGTGTTCCTGCATTCGACCTTCTCTAATATCGTCGATGTGGCTCGAGCACGTTTTGAAGCAACTACATCTATATACACCCACAATCAGGTACAGTATGGAGATACGTTAACAAAAAAGTATGGCCTAATCACAAATTTTAACCCACCGCTTCTGAAACCCCTGTAAAAGTATATATATATATATATATATATATATATATATATATATATCAAACTCGTTAATCCATTAAGAAAGTTGAAGGCACTGAAAATAAATAAATTAATTAATTATAATTATATTTACCCCTAACAGGTTCCATTTGCTATGGTAGACGTTGTATTCATCTTACTGTGGTTGGTTCTTTTGGTTGCGGGCGTTGTGATTCAGTATCGAGACAATCTGGAAATTGACCGCGAGTTTCCGGTTGCCCCTATAAAATTATTAAAAAGGTTAGTTGCCCAATATACAAAAATAATGAAATCAATGACATTTCAGTGAAAATTTCAATTGCTTACTTAGACATGGAGTTTTTCCAAATTTTCCACGAAATTAGTAGATGCTTTCATGCCACACTGGTTAGATAATAGAATGCAAGTTAATGTTCTGCTGTATGTATTTTATTTTCCTCTAGGTACTTGCGGCGACAAAAGGGTCGACTGATCTGTACTTGTGTTAGCCGTTATGACGATGATGCGAGCCTTCTAATGCAAGATAATGCCGACGAGTTCCTACCTCCTGGATATAGCACTTTTCACGGACGAAATATTCTAATATGACCATTAGTTGTTTAAATTTATAATGGGTTTTAATAATGATATAAACAAGCCATCTAGAGTTAAACGAGGATGTGTTCTTCTTGGGAGCACAACCGTGTTTTTCTGCTATCTGGCGAGATTTGCTCATACCCCATAATAGTTAGCACAAATACAGAGGAACTATCAGTATTCTGTAAATTTGAAAATAGCAGAGGATTTCCCGTCCAACCCATGTCAATAACATAGCACGGATGCTTACTCATCGTTTAACAGATATTCGCAAACCTCATGTTACTATAATCGGTCTCTTGATATGTGCAACCAATTACCGAATTGTTTCTCTGTCGCAGAAAGAACTACATTTTATGATACGAATTTTCCCGTAAAACGAATGAGCGTTTAGATGTATACATACTCATATTATTTGTTAGTACTTGTTTATTCATCAAGGTTTTAATCATGTGTCTAAGTTAAACAGCTATTTCTTACGCTAACAAAGCTAAATTATTCAGATTTATCTAGGGAGTAGATTCAAAAAGGCAAAGCTTACGAGATTCGTCGAAGGTGGTGTACCTTTGACAGAATCTCCAAATATGGAGCTGTTTCCTTTAAGGTATGATAATATTTGCTTCATCCCTAAATCATCGGATGTGTTCGCTGTGAGAGTTTATGTTCACAACTGTAAATAGGTTATATATAAACCTAGTAGTCATATTAGAAATGGAGATAACAGAGATTATTTTGTATGTATGACACAAGAGAATGTATTAATAATAAACTTATATTTATGACAAACACACAATGTTTTGTTAATCTCAGTAGCGAAATGCAGAAAATTATTCATTTAGAAATTGTTGTAGGTAGAATTTCGAATAAACTACCATGCCGGAAATCTGACTTCGATCATGGACTATATGGCACTATGGACATTTTTCTAGGAAATAAATATAACAGAAGTACAATTATGAAGTGGCAGTGTTTCACTGTGTCTTACTTCAGATAAAAGAAGCAGCAGTTGTTTTCGCCTGTATTGTCTGATTGTTGGTTTCTTTATAACGGATAGCATTATAACGGATTTTAAATTGACACCGTA
This sequence comes from Varroa jacobsoni, assembly GCF_002532875.2. Lineage (NCBI taxonomy): Eukaryota > Metazoa > Arthropoda > Arachnida > Mesostigmata > Varroidae > Varroa > Varroa jacobsoni. Next base: position 35,983 of record NW_019214524.1, read on the forward strand.
CGCAGTATAATGTTTTATACGAACAATTAATGTAACCGCGAAAAAAAGACGATACAGATCGCCGACCTAGTGTGTTAAAGCTATAATGATCGAGTGCTAGAATATAGAAAAGTAAATAAATGAATAAACAACTTGTAAATAAAAACGAATTATTGGACGAAAGACTAGAAATTAAGCTTTTTATGTAAATTAAAAGTAGATCCACAGTTCGTGGTGCAAGTGGTTCTTGGACGTGACTATGCATTTTTATTTGTAATTACAAATATCAGTGGAATATATTCAGGTTCGAGTATGATTTAAACCTATTATACATTCGATAGACGTTACTGAGAATCAGGTAAAGGTGTAAAACTGCCCTAAAAAATGCCCCTGACACCACATTAACCAGGGCTTTCATTAAAGTAAGTTGTTTGTTACAGGTAGAATTAATTTTGCAGAATGCATTTTTATTAAGTATCTAGAGTAATAAATTTTAGATATGTCAGTGAGTCAATTACTTATCGCACTGCACATACCACATAGGATATAGATATTACTACATTGAAAACTAAACAACTGGTTTTTCTAGAAATTTGAATGATATAAAATCAATATCTGGACAGAAATATAGCTTTGCATGTTAACCTGTTTTGCTTCAAAGGGAATCAACCTTGCTAACTGTCTGAAGAATTGCTCTGCTGAACATTTCGAATCGAAATAGATTTCCTTTAAACACCATAACACAAAATGTTTAAATATAGCAACTGGTTCAACATAGTAGTTACTTAGTGCTCCAACTCTATATCGAAACACCCCTAGAAGCCCTCGATGTGAGTACTGCACGGGCCACTAAAGATCGCGGCTCCTGTCGGTCGTGCTCAAACGGCATCTACTAAGGAGCGACGATCTATCTGTGTTAACGAAAAAAAAAACAACCCGAAACACAGAGGCATGTCATGATCAAGGTAGCACTGTTGTAATCTCATACACTTACGCAGCAACTCAAATCATATGAAAGCAGGACAGTAGGTACAAGTCTTTAGAAAAGTACAGAGGAGTCACTGTAGACGTCCATTAACATTTTTGATTGTTTATATCATCTTCTGTAATTAAAGTGGCCAAATGTGGGATTGTGTGCGTCGTAGTATATTCGGAGAAGTGTAATTCATAGGTCGGCCGGCATAGCCAACTGTTCAGCTGGAACAATTGGAGAGCGCAACTTGCCTGACCATGATGGACACGGCAAATGGAATGGGGCCGGAATTAGGCGATCTTGACTTTCAGTATGCGGACGCCGATTCGCTGCAGGTGAGTGTGCGTGCGTTTGTAAAGTATATATATGTATATATATATATTTCTATAATAGTTAAAGCTTACAAATGGAAGTGAGATAGAGAGTCAATTATCCAAATCTTAGAATTACTGTTATGCTACAAATTACATATATATAATTCAACAGGATTGCCAAAAGACGAACAGCGTTGGTCGCAACTGGTGCTGTTATATACCCTATGCTGAATATTTTGGGTTTTTTGGAACACAACGATAGAAGAAAAGACTGACCGAAGATGCCTTCACTTTGTCAGTTACATTCGTTTGCTAGTTTGTCTCTTTTAAATTCTGAATAGAATATAAGTAGCTCTGTGTTCAGACAGGTTTTGAATAATTACACAACTTGGTATTGTATGTCTCTCTAAAAGTTACCTAGTATATAAGAAAAAAGTACACCGCAGTTGAGATGCCAATTACCTGGTAAAAAGCCAATTTTGACTAAATACTAACGCAGTTGCGGACACAAAATTCAAAACCTGTATTATATAAAAATACTATAGTGATGAGCGAATGAAACTTAGTTCATGTTAAAACAAGTATTTGGTCAGAATCAACAAGTGTAGAAAAAATGAATTTTGTAGGTGGAGCTTTCGGAACTTTATTCGTACTCAGAAGAGCCAGAGCTCCGATTGGGCCCTGAAAAATTAACTCGCTTTGTGGGTGCTTCCGCTTGGCGGTCAGGAAACGAGATAGCTATCGTTCGGCGTCTTCTGGAAGCAGCTGAAAGCGCCAACGAGGACATCCGGAGTGACGCTGTCAGCGCATTGCTTTATATTTCGCAGGTACTTGCTACAATAAAAAACCTAATAAATGTATTTCGTTACACACTGATACTTTTAATTCATTATTAATAATATCAGTGTCGATTATTCTAAAGTGTAGCGTATCGCTTGTTAAATTAAAAATGAATATATACCTTAAAACGTGTCATAACTTTTTGAAATTTACTCATGTTAATATTTGCCGAAATGACGATGATGTGAGCTTTTCAAATCTATAGGTTTTTCAGAATGATTCAATAATGTAAACGTGTCTACACCGAATTAAGTTATGGCTGATGTCTTGCGGCGATGTTTCTGGTACGTTGCACTTTTAGGGAACGTGGGCCGAAGCTGACGTTACAGAACTTGAATTGTCGGAGAGGAGTGCGCGCGTGATTGCAAACGTGCGCACAAATTGCCTCCTACTTTATTGTCAGGGTGCGTGGCCCCTGTTGCTCCAATTACTGAGACTGGAAACCGAACGGCCAGCTCCGCCAAGTAATACGCTGTGCCTTGCAGATTCACGGAAGCTTCGTACAATCGTGTCTCTGCTGTGTACTATTGCTGAGGTACAAATGTTCTAATCCTTCACACTTTCTGACGTGATATAATTATTATATTAGTGTGCAAGATAAGGACATAAGCAACTTTGCAACATGAGCAACTTTTCAGCAGTTTGCAAGTTCTCTTTAAATGTCGTGCATAAGCAGAGATGTGATTCATTTCTATCATTATAAACTATCATTGTTCGATTTTACTTATTCTAGGTATTCCGTCATATTGGGCCAGACTCTAGCAGGAGTGAACGGTTGCTAAAAGCCACTTTCTGTGAAGAATTGTCTCAACCGACCAGTAGCTCTCCAGACAGTTTGGTGGCGTTGAGTCTCCTTCAAATGGTGACTGCGTTTTGCAATGGGTCATCTCCGCATTTTCCTGTAAAAAAGCTACTTCTTTTATTATGGAAATCACTACTGTTATCGCTTGGTGGCATTGAGGAGCTCAAACAACTCAAAGCCGATGCTCGCCAGAGAGTAGGTCGAACCTGAATCTAAATGAACTTTTCGCATCTTTCTATATTTTTAATTAGCAATTTATAAGCTAAGTTATACACATTTTATATATATATATATATATATATATATGTACCTCTAATATGAGGCACGTATAGCAAATGTTGCATTTAGCTAGTTTGTAAGCTTCAACGCACATTTTTATTTTTCAAATAAAAGTCATATCGTATAAATGAGCAAGTAATACAGAAATTTACCTCTGATTAGCTTTAAAATATGTATATTGATGTGAAAAAATAACGACAATCGACGTCGTTTCCTTAATTAGGAAGGTCTGCCGGCAGCATTGCCTGACACGACAGACGTAGTAAAGGGAATGCGGCCTGCATCGCCACCTGCCTCCCTAGTAGACATGATTGAGGTGCAGCAACAGAGGAAGTCAAGCCGGGGCCAATTCAAACGTCAAAGCCTAGTGAAGCAGAGTTCAATGGATGACCAGGAACCTGGAGCGGGTGGGGGCCCACCGAATGGAGGGGTTGTGCCCGAACAGACTAATATTGACCCAACCGAATTGCCAGACGGAATGCCTGATGAACGCCCCCTGTAAGAAGCAAGCAGACTGTTATCATCTACGATAATAGATCTCTTTACATATTTGCTCAAGATGTCAATCTGTATAGAATTACAGCTGAATTAGCTTAATTTGAGTTGAGCTAAAGAAAAAAACACCTTTATTTACAAATTAGTATAATGAAATCCGAATACGTATATATACTAACTAGGTACTGGTATGGATAGCAAATATTAACAGGAAAATAATATAACCCTGTGAATTAATTTGGGTGATGTATTCGGTTTCGTTGCATCATTAGCGGTGAACCAGCGGCGGTAGGTGAGCCACAAATCGCACGTTCAGACTCTCAAGAGAAAGACACCAAAAATGGTTTAAGTAGCGAAAGAGCGAACAGCGACGATAAGGAAAAGACTTCTAAAGATCGGCGAGGACTGCCGTGGCAGCCAAAAGCTGCGTTACGAGACATTGATAATTTCCTCGCTCAGGCGCGAATGAAATTTGTCTGCTTTCAACTGCCAAATGACACGTGAGCGATAAACAAAATGCTCCCGCTTCTTATTACCTTTAAGATTCGTGGATTTCAGTCATAAAAATAGATCACATAGTTTAGTAATATACGCTATCTGCCGATGATGTTCACTGTCTATTTTATTGAAATGTACACGTCAAAGTATCCTTCGTAAGGAGATGTTGTGACAATTTGCTGTTAAAAACTTAAACGCTACTTTCTACTATTTCTGCCTATAGGACTACGTTAGCTGGTTTGCCAGAACCAATCCTTCAAGGTCTGCGAGTCCTCGAACGCCACAAGTACACCCCGTTAAGTGAAGCTCAAATTATGCGCGAGATGCAAATTGAGAGACATCCATTCACTCATCAAGTCGAATTGCAGGATACACCAGCAGAACGGTCCGTGGCTTACTCGTTTTTCACTAGAATACCATAGCTAGCAAATATTTCAATTCTACACCGTCATTTCATGCGTTTCACATCTCTTATTGTAAATCGAGAGTACAGATGTTTTACCTAACCGACAGATTCATCAACGGATAAGCTGTTGCCTTCCTTTCTAGGCTCTATCAGACCCTTCTTCCGCAGATGCCTCAACATATGATCTCGTTGCTAAAGATTTTGCTGGCCGCTGCGCCAACTTCGAAGGCCAAAACCGAATCAGTCAACATCCTGGCGGATATTCTGCCGACCGCAGACGCGTCACCCGAGAATTGTGCGTCCGGTATCCAGGGCGCCCTTCTTGGTTTTGATATTAATCGACATAAGGTAATTACAAAAAACCTACAATGTTCTCTCGCCGTTTGTAGTCGTCTTTATTATTATAGGACACTACGAATGTTGACAAAAACTCATGGATTGACTGTCCTGCTGTTGTCTTTTTTTGTTTGCAGGAGGTTCTGGTGAAGGCAATCGCGGCTGTACTGTTACTATTATTGAAGCATGTAAAAATCTCACATTGTCTTCAGTTTGAATACATCGCGCAGCAGCTAATGTTTGCCAATTGCATTCCTCTTGTTTTAAAATTCTTTAATCAGAACGTGGTATCATATGCGGCGGCGAGACACACTCTACCTTTCTTCGAATTTCCTAGAGTTGTTCTTGAACGATCTTCCGAGTTGGTGCACGAAATGATGGAGGGTTGCACTGAGGTAAAACTTTAGTTTTTGCTAGCATTTTGTATGAATTGCTCAAATGTTTCAAATGCGGATTTTCGAAATACCGTTTAAAAAAGGGCACATGAACTGGCAGGATGACAACATTATTGGAAAATACGGTTTCTCTTACACATATGATTTATGCATCATTGGAAGATAGCTGTTCAAAGAATGAGCCTTTCTAATATTTTTATTGCTCACATTGTGATGTTTCTGGGTGCGCTCTCTTCGTTCTATGTGATGGTACGATAAACGATTTAGGTGCCTGATCAATCGTACTGTTGGCGAAACGTCTTCGCGTGCATTAACCTCTTGCGCATCTTGAATAAACTGACGAAAAATAAGCATTCGCGCGTCATGATGTTGGTAGTGTTCAAAAGCGCTCCGATCCTTAAGCGTGCTCTCAAGGTAAAAAATAACCCACGCTCATTGTTCGTTTACGCATTTGCTATATACGTTTATCTAATCCTTGCACAATGTATTCTTACCGTGATCTTGACGCATGCTCTATATCTGCAGCTATAGTCTGCTGTTCAGAAATCACACGCCTATGTATTATGCAATTAATATTTACTATCTTTCTCATTAAAATAGGTACGCCAGGCTATGCTGCAATTATACGCCCTAAAGTTACTTAAAATGCAAACTAAGTATCTGGGTCGGCAATGGCGAAAAACAAACATGAAGACTATGTCAGCTATCTATCATAAAGTACGCCATCGCCTTGGGGACGACTGGGCGTACGGAAGTGATCTTGATGCGCGTCCTTGGGATTTCCAGGTAAAAAAAATACATGAGTAATAAATAAATGCAATGAAATTCGTAAGCGACTAAGAGGCCAATTCATTTTCCAAGTTATTCACAACTAGAAATTTTGATACTGTTTCTCCCTTTTTTCTCTATGTTTTATTTTTGGGAAAGTAGTTCCGGTCGTTTTTTAATTGCGCTGACTTCATTCAAGTTGTCTCTTTACTAAAAGCTATATTCTTTCGATTGCTTCTTATGAAGGCGGAGGAATTTTCACTCCAGGCGGCTATTAACGATTTTCATCGACGGCGGTATGATCGTTTACCGGGAGCTCATCCAGGTGGCGCTGGCAATCAAAACAGTACGGGAGGTTCCCACGGCGCAGAGGTGGATCCTCTTCTCGATTTGGAACCTGTCGACAATTGTTTTCTTTCTGTGCTGGGCCGCCAGTTCGAATTACTTCCAGATTTCAAAGAGAACTATCGCTACTGGCTGAAATGTCAGGTCTACGATGCGGCCATTGAATGGGAAAAACTGCTTGAGTCACCTAATCTTTAACCTGTAGAGTATCGTTTGTACCCATAGATGAACAAACACTAAGAAGAATCCTAACTGTAATTTTTTTTGGCCGAATTTGACGTGTGATTGTATGTGAGAAATACGTAATGATGCGTATGGTGAACTCAGTTTGAATTGTCCAAAGTTTTTTGCAGTACCGTCCTGCTAAGCAGTAGCTAAAACTGGTAACTTAGAAACAGAGCTAATAGCTTCCATATGAAAGATTGAAAGAATCTTTCCAAGCCAGCTACGAAATTAGCCAGATCGTTAAGCACCGGATAGCCCCGGAAAAGCCAAATAATACTGTAACGTGTAAATAAGATAAATGGTACAATTAATATCAACAATGCTAATAATAAAAATAATGAAACGATCGTCTAAGTTTGTCCTAAAATATATTTATATCATTTTTGTCATTTATGAATACGAACTTAATGTGAATTGCATTAATGTAACTAATAAATACATTAGGTTCATTGTCGTGTGCACTGAGCTTTAGCAAGTCGCGTGGGCACATAAGGGTTTACACGCCGTTGATAGATCGCCAACGGTAGAAAAGCAATTCAAATATTAACGTCTGCATAACGTTTTGTAACTACTGGTTTTCTGATTTAAAAAAAATTGTAATGAATTTTAATTGACTGAAGAAACTTCACTGTTAACGCTTATAATGGAATAATGGAATCACATGAGTAAGATGTAAACAAAGGAGCCTGGTACAGACTGAAAAATATTTATGGGTTTTCCACAACGATTTGCTTAATAAGTTGACTTTATTCTTCAAATTCAGTGCATAAGATGCATACATTTTGAACCAAAAACTTTTATTATGCAGCGCATATATTCCATAACTTCTATTTCTGGTTTACCGTATCATATTATAGGTTCTAAAACCAAATGTTTTTTTGTCTTATAGGTTTATCCTGTTGGCGACAATACTATTAAGCGTGATTCCCATAGACGAATATGTGTAAACAACTTTATTCTTAAAAGATCGATTTTGGTGCCGTATCAATGACACAGCGTTATAAACAAGATGTTCCTTCTATGAACAAATTGAGCGGACTTGACTGTGCTGACTGCCACTAATATGTATCTATCAATGGCATATAAACTGAGAAACCCATTTCTAAACTATACAGCCCAGGTAATTAACTTTTTTTTTTTTTTTTATATATACATCAATTGTATATCGTATATACAGGTATTATTCACAATGCACATGTATACATAATTATTGTTTTGATTGTGCGAAGTTTCCGAGATAGTTTTATCGGTTGACTGTTAATAATTACGCATAAGGAGAGGTTGTAGTACGTTGATACAACAGTACGAAAGTACACGTAATTGATGAATTTAGTACGTAAAGATCAATGTGGCTAACGGGTTCAGATCCCTCAAGGATGCGAACATGTCTTCATTGACATCACGCAACTCTGTCAACGCAAGCGATGTGTAATGGCACTCATTCACCTGAGCATTTCCATAACCCGCGGCAGATGATCTAACCTTTGCCGCACGTATGCTGGCATCAAAGAACCTTCGGGATACTCAGTGCGAATGCCATGACGATCTGTAAACACAACTTGCTTTCGCCCCGCCAAAACAGATAATTGAGTCTTATCATAGAATTGTACACAGACGCCACCACCGGCCAGAGGCTTTCCTAAACCCACACCATCAACGTGGACTTCACGTACTGCACGAGCACCACGTGCATCGGATTCTGGTACTGACTCCGGACTTCGATCAACCAAGGAAGTAAAGTTAGTTGCAAGAGTGAAGTTCGATTTTGACGGAGTGTCTGTGGCCGCACGCCTTCCGAAAATAGCGGGGTACATATCCGAGCTGGGGTCTACTGCCGAGATGGCTTCTTCAAGCGACTTTAGCTTGACCGTAAGACCTTTCATTAATTCATGATCTTGTGCGTCCAAGGCCATTATACTCACGATTTGCCCATTTAACTTCACTGAACCGTCGGTAAGTTGAGTCAGTTTCTTCGTATTACCAATCTTGAGCTCTACGTCGCCGTTTTCCATAAGGAAGCAGGACGTATCTTTCTGAAAAAGGTAATAAAATGCGATGAAATGTATCATATTTTTTTCTTTTTTGAATTCTTTACCTCATGATAAATAATGACACGTATCCTTATTAATCCCAGAGACCTGCTATGTAGGGTTATGACTCTAGAAATTCTGCGCTTAGATATACTGTAAACTAAAAATGCATAATGAATTTCTGAAGGACGCTGTGAGTTAAAGGTGAATGGGCTGTGGATTATTTGTACCGACGAATCCTGGATTGCATGCTATGATCTTTCACCTGATAAAGAATAATCTTCACAGTCTTTTGGCGCACAAGTTGTACAAATCTTGATGCAATGGCGTACTTCTTCCACAATGCCTGTGGTAGACGATCAAAGCAATAGCGATCATCAGTTCCGTCAATAGGCAGTGCAGGTGGTTGAGTGGGGTGCCAAGCGGCTCCTGACCTATACGCAACAATCCAGCGACCGTCTGCGGATACCCGCAAAACGCTAGATACATTTTCGTTTTTTAAGAACTCGACGCACACCTGTATTGAACGCAAAGCCTTATATTAGCTGTCATAGTATCTATACTGCTTGATTTTATCACAAGCCAAATATAATTGTAATACGCGAATTTTCCATAGAAGTCAACGCTATTAAAATTATCGGATTTCCTAAGATACTTTCAAGTTTATTTCAATGTATCTTGGCACTTAATACCGCAAATTTGGCAAGGAAAATGTTTATAACAAGCAAAAATTTTGAACTTCGTCTAGAAGAACTGTGGTACAGACCTCGCCGGAATCGAGGATTGAGAGCATTAATTTGCCGGATTTGATTCGGGTGGGCTTCAGTCGAGTTGTGTTTAATGGCTCACTCGGTCCTCTGAAACCCTCCGATAGACTTGTTCCTTTTTGGTCCCTGAAGAATAAATGAACAAAAAAGTGACGTTGGAAACTCGAGTATCGAAAACGCTCGAATAGATCTCATAACATTAACTGAATGGTATATGGACAAAACTGGCATTTCAGAATATACTAAACTATACCAGGATGTACCTGATCATACGAATTCATATGATTTCAATTATTTCATAGAAATGAGCATAGTATACCCACCTGGATGGCACTCGTTTCAGCAATGAAGTGCTCCGACACATGAAAGGATGTGAAAGGACATCGGCTAGGGGCAGCCGCTTCCGAGGATCCTTCTGCAAAAGGCGCTCGATAAGATCTCGGGCCTCAACAGACAAATGACTCGGCAGATACACGCTACTCATCACAACTTTTGTTAACGTGCTACGGACCTAAAATGAAAAATATAAATGATAATCAATAAAATAATCTTTATTTTAAGTATAGATATAAACTATGGTGAGTAATAGAATAGGTTACCATGTGTATATGAAACTTTTACCTTCAAATGCACGTACTTCAGTTAAGAGAGAAACGGCGGACAATGCCAGAGTCAAAGCCCGAAGTCTGTAAATACATGTCTAAAGTTAAACGAGTCTCCGGACTAAATTATTAATTAACCAAACAAAATTACCTAGCTGAAATAAAATCGACGCAAACTTTCGATGAAAAACGTTTTTCCAAAAACTAATTAAGATTAGGCCGGGTTACCTACCTTGAAGTCGTGGAAAGGTGGCGCACCAGTAAGGAACGTATATAGCATGCAGCCAAGAGACCAAAGATCGACTTCTAAACCGTGCTCAGTTCGGGTAGCGATTTCGGGAGGAATATAGTTGGGCGTGCCGCACATCGTAGTGTGTTTCTCGTTCGCGAAACGCAGCTGAGTTGCAAGTCCAAAATCGGCTATTTTCACCTGTTGTTCTAATGTGAGCAGAAGGTTGCTCAGCGATAGATCACGATGAAGAATTCTGTGATTCTGAAGATACTGCATCCCATGAACTATCTGATAGCAACGAGAAGATAACGAGCACAATTTACATTCAACGAGAGCATAAACTCGAAATCAGACTTCTGCTCTGCAGACAGGTGCTCACGCTTGTATTTGTAAGGAATTACGCTACCAAGCGCTTGCAACAATGCACGACATCATCTAGGATGCAAGCAAATCCAGTAATATGACTAAGATAATTAAACCAATTTAGCTAAACCAAAGTAGTAAAAAAGAGTGTAGTAAATAGAGAAGGTATATATGGGATGTAAATGAACCAAATTCACCTGTACAAGAAAATGTCTTGCTTCATTTTCGTCGAGGGTACCCCGCTGTTCAAGGTACTTCTGCATTTCTCCGCCGTGGCAAAATTCCACCACGAGATAAACATGCTTGTCATCCTCGAAAAATGTTAGAAGTTCGAGAATAGATGGATGATGTAATCGACAATGTATAGAAACCTTTTTGAACAAACACAAACAACAAAGGTAATAGGTTTTGTTAATTCAATTGAATTTTGCATAAAATAAGTTTTAAAGTAAATAAAAAATAAAATACAAAAAGAGCTATTTAATATATGACCGATAGGTTAATTATCCAAACAATGTGCATTTGCAGCTAACCCATACCTCTTGTTGTACGCGAGACGTCAATCCCGCTCGTCTCATTTGCTCCTTGTCAATCATCTGAAATACACTCATTTCGGTAACGTGAAGGAAGTGTCATTATTAAAAATTCAGGTGACTAAGTAATCCGGAGCCAGACTACACAACATTCATGTATTAATCATATTGTGTTTATTTTACTATCTAACAAAGTTGTACATCTAATATGTCCGGTGAAACTACCTTTTTTTTAAACTGCCTAAAATATCATAAACGGGATTAAAAAATAAGTAGATCTGATACACGAAAATTAGTCAAGGCATTATTATTCTTTTTCAGATTTAGTCAAAAATATTTTAATGATTGAACAGCTTACCTATATAAAATAAACATTAGGCAATGCTCTGACTATTTTTTAAACAACAATTTTGAAGAGAAGTATTTTACAGTTATGCTAATTGCACGAAGTAGTACAAAGAGTTGATTTATAAAGTCCACATCAAAAGTACGTAAACATATCAGTATACATAAAATCCTATCGAAAATAACTATCGAATCCTAATTCATCAAGCTCCGTTAAAGCTGTCTATTAGTTTCGCGAATTTCATTCGTGCGACACTGAAAACATGAACGTGTTAGAAATTACTATAATAGCCCTGGCGCCATGTCTTGAACAATCAAGTCTGAGATTCGAGTTTGACAAACGATGCATACTAGATGATCTGTGTGAATTGAAGAAGTTAATTTAAAATAAATAAAAATGCTTCAAATTTATATTATGCCTGTATGAACGTATGAACTTCAGTAATTATACCATGAGTGCACCTATGCCCTTTCTCGATCTGTACCGGTTAAGCTAGAATAAACAGTCGCGTAGGTTAGTTAGCATAGGTGAAAGGTGTTCCTTTGTAGCCTCTGCTCTGCATATCCTTTTGCCCTGTTCTGTTTGCACTAATATTTAAGAAAGATTATCTATGCGATTATATAACACTTCTAATGACATCAAAAAGTTAAATAAGACACAGAATTACCTTAATGGCTACTTCTACGCCGGTTTTTCTGCATACCGCTTGATAAACCTTGGCAAAACCGCCTTTACCCAGTAGCTGCGTAACGTCATAATCCTCGATCCTTTGCCCGAGTTCTCGGGATAGATCCATCGGAATGGACTACACAGATCCACATGAACACAGGCACCACCGTTCAACACTATGCCACCATTGGATGCACAGAAAAACTTTGTCTTCAACCTTCTACCCAATCCATAAACAAAAACGTATTTTGTTTACGTGGCTCACTGTTTTCTATTTCAAATATGGCGCCAAGCCAGCATCAACAACTGTCAATACAAAACACGCTTTCATTGAGTCCTTGAGTGAAAAAGTAACGCTTAATTAAATCAGATACAGCAAGGAAGATAAAATGTTAAGTCTGTTCGCTCACTAAGAAAGAGTCGTTTACAATTATACTACTAAAAAACTTCGCTTGTTTTAAAGACAAGTTAATGTTTAATAATCACTCAATAAACAGGCGAGCACCGCCGTGTGCTTTTCGAAAGCTATCAACTCCGATCAGCTGTTTCTGAGCACCGTTTACAGCGAATGTTTGTGCAATACGTGGAAAATGAGCATCCTGTCTGCTAATTCAGGCTAACAGCTTTCTTCTGAGGAAGTTAACAAAGGGGAGCTTGGTTCTTTATGGGAGAGTTGTCTTTACGAGTGTAGCTCCAAATCTGACTGTACATGTCCAGGCGTGCCTTGTTGTTATGCGTTTGACATGCAATTGACCCTGACTCTCTTCGGAACTCAGATAATTTCTTTTTTTTATATAAGACATTAATTAATTGCGTTGCGCGATGGCCGAAGAGGAGCAACCACCAGGTAAGTTTCTAGCAGACTTTGGTGATGCGGTGATGGAGATGTATCGCAAACGAAATATGTTCTACCAGCAGAATCCAAGTGCGTGTGAAGCGGACCTTGAGAAGATGCTTGATGCAGAAATTAAACGAATTCTTGAACAGTTCGAGCCAAAACTAACCTCACTCAAAGGTGAGTCACAGTCTTAGTTTTAATATGTCCATGTGAGACTGTTCCACTTCTTCAAATATGATTTAACATATTTGATAGTTATATATACTCACATCTCGAAGTCATCGTGACGTGTTATAAACATGGCACGATACAATTTATATTTTAATATCTATTTTATTTGTTTACACGTCGATCAAAGTCGGATGCTAGATAATGTTTATTGTTCAGATGTAACCAGCGATTGTTAATTACATAACACTGAGTTAAAGAACCCTTGTACATTGTAAAAACGATAAAGTTGAGTTGCATGTAATATCTTCCTTTCAAGTTTTGAAATTATATACATAAGTCGGGATAATGATGGCGGTAACGATAATAGTATTGTAATAGCAAAATACCTTGTCAATAGAACGTATATGCGACTTTTTTTTTGTTACAGGGACGGATAAATCGGTAGCGTTTATGCTTGTCGGAAGAGTTCACAACGTGCGAAGTACCCATTCAAAATTGGCCGAGGAGTTTCTCTACAAGGTAAGATACTGCGTCACCGTATCATTCCAAATTAATTCGTAAGGCTATTATAACTATTAGTACAGTTTAGAGAAGTTAACGGAAAGTTAATGCGTTTTAATCTGTTCCCATGTTTACTTTCAAAGGCTGTAAAAATGAACCCAATGCTTTCGGACGCGTGGAATGAGTTAGGCGAGTGTTACTACAAAGGTGGCCAGGCAGACAAGGCGCTCAACTGCTTCCAGTGTGTGCTAAAACACGTCCAGGACAAGGTACATAGTTTTTAACAAAGTATTTAGGAAATCACGCTAGTAGACTTTAACCCAGATACTACACTACCGAAATACCAATTAGTGTCAAATAGGCAATACCGTTTTTACTCTACAAACTGTCCTTTCTGGCAAAAAAGTTTGATACAAATGAATCGAATTCTAGTTTGCTGTAGACGTCAGAGTAACGTAACTTAAAAGACAAAGGTTCTGCATAATGAAAACGAGAGCTGTTGCTTGCTCGAGCAAATCAGTGACTCTGTGATGATGACAACATCGTATATAAAAGCCAGAGTAAATGGTTTGTATAAATTACCCTTGCTTCATTAAATGTATGCCTGCAGAAAGCTCTTCGGAACCTATCGATTATTTTACGAAGTCAGGATCGTCTAACGGCGTCAAGTCTTCAGGATAGTGTTCAACGGTCCCGAGAAGCTCTTCAGCTTGATTTCGATGATGGTGCATCATGGTATAATTTGGGAAATGCCTATCTGACAACTTTCTTTCATCGCGGACAACAGGAAAAAGATCTTCTTCAGGCACTTAGCTGCTACAAAAAAGCACTTCATGACGAAGATCAGAAAAGTAACCCCGATTTACATTATAGCCTTGCGGAGGCATCCAGATATACTGAAAATTTTCAGACAGCTTTAGATAGTTACGTTGCATCACATCGTTTCAACCCGTCGTGGACTGTCCCACTCGACAAAGCAGACAACCTCGAAATGTACTTAAAGGTAAGACGTCGGTCTCTTCAGCTGAAGTGATAATACTATATGTAATCTGCTTGAGTTTTTTCTGAAACAATTTTAGTACATGTAACCATTTTATGCGAATTATCATCAGTCGCGATTCATTTATTTTATCTAAAAATAATTTTAGCGGGAATTACGATCCGAACACTACTATATGCTGTAACAACTAAGGTAAGCGGAACCAAATTGTATGTATTTGAGTTAAACAATTAGGTTAATTCTAAACTATTGTTATCTATTTTCTTTTACCAGGAACTGGATGAAGCTGTCCGCTCAAAAGGCAAGATGAGGCCACGAAAGCTTGAGCAGCTCGTAAAGAACGTAAAGCCTCATCATGATAAAGCTTTTGGGGGATCTGTGAAGAAAAGCTTAGCCGAACTGACGTCCAGTGATGAGCGTGTTGGTGTGGCTGGTACCGCAGAACGACCAAACGTTTACGTCCTACTTAAAGTGGTTGCCACGCTTAGTAGCCGCGCACTGGCATTTACTTGTTGTGCCGTCGATGAACACCTAGAGTGTGTAGCGGTGAGCGTGTTCAATTTTGACGAAGGCCGGGCGATGGCTGTAGGCGATACCTTGGCCATTGCGCGACCGGTACTTCGCGCTCACAATGTCACTTTGCGTGGGGGTGCCCGAGCATCATTTCGTCTGCTTCGTGTCACCGATCCTCGAACCCTAGCCGTCAACGGAAGGCCAATTCCGAATGAATGGTTAGCGCCTGTCATACTTAAAAGCGAACTTTACAATTCCTAACCCAGTTAATTGACACTCTAAGCAATCAGGCTTGAAGTTCCGGAATGGCCGTGTTTTTTAAACTTGTCTCGTGTCTTTTAAACTTCTGTATATGCTATAAATGTTCAAATTGGTTTTTACTAAGATGTCTGTACTAAAAATAGTATAGAAAAATTTATTGGGCTTGTCTGCACGATCTTGATTGCTAGCCGTGTAGCGATAGGCAAAATGAATGAATCATCTACATAAAACCTATCATCTGCGAGTCTAGTAATGTATATACACGGATCCACCTGTAGTTGACAAGCTGCACACATTTTGCTAATTTTTTATCGGACTCGAATGTGTCTACAGAAAGCTCTTCGGAACCTATCAATCATTTTACAAAGTCAGAATCGCCTAATGTCATCAAGCCTTCAAAATGGTTCTCGACGATCCTGAGAAGCTTCTCAGGTTAGTTTCGATAATAGTGCATCGTGTTATAATTTAAGAAACGCGTATTTGACGACATTATTGTATCGTGGAAAATATGAGAAAGATCCCTTTCAAGACTTCAGTTTCTACCGAAAAGCACTTCGTGATTAAGATCAGAAAAATAATCCCGATCTACATTATAGCCTGGCGGAAGCTGCCAGATAGAGACTGAAAATTTTTAGACAGCCTTGGATAATAACGTTGCATCACATCGTTTTAACCTGGCGTGAATTGTCCCACTTGACAAAGCATACAACCTTCAAACGTACGCAAAGGTAAGACAACGGTCTATTCAGCTGAATTGGTAATGCAATATACAATCTGTTTTAGCTTTTCTGTGAAAAAACTTAATCACATGTAAAGTAACCATTTTATGCTGATCACCATCAGCCGCAACTAAAAACACCTTTTGCATAAATTATGTAAATGATTTCTGCCGAATTGTTTTTACCTAAAAAAAATTCTGTCAGGAACTACGACTTGAATCCGGCTATATGCTTTTCGTGTTTAGTGCATTATAACAACTGAATAAGATAAGTGGAACTAGATTGAATGTACTCGGGTTAAACGATTAGGTTAATCCTAAATCGTTGTTGTTTTTTTTGCCAGGAACTGGATGAAGTCGTCTGTTCGAAAGGCAAGATGAGACCACGAAAGCTTGAGCAGCTCGTAAGGAACGTAAAGCATCATGATGATAAAGCTTTTGGGGGATCCGTGAAGAAAAGTTTAGCCGAACAGACGTCCAGTGATGAGCGTGTTAGTTCGGCTGGTACCGCTGAACGGTCCAACGTTTACGTTACTTAAAGTGGTGGCCACACTTACTAGTCGCGCACTGGCATTTACTTGTTGTGCCGTCGATGAACACTTGGAGTGTGTAGCAGTGAGCGTGTTCAGTTTTGATGAAGGCCGGCCGATGGGTGTAGGCAATATGTTGGTCATTGCGCGATTAGTACTTCGCGCTCACAATGTCACTTTGCATAGAGGTGTCCGAGCACTATGTCGTATGCTTCGTGTCACCGATCCTCGAACCCTAGCCGTTAACGGAAAGCACATTCCGAACGAATGGTTAGCGTCTGTCATACTTAAGGGCGAACTGTACAATTCCTAACTCAGCTAATTAATAATCTAGGAAATCAGGTGTAACGTTCCAAAACGACCCTTTTTAAACTTGCCTCGAATATTTTAAACTTCAAACTAAAAATTAAATATGCTATAAATGTTCAAACTAAGATGCATAAACCAAAAATAGAATTGAAAAGTTCATTGGGCTTGTCCGCATGGTCGTTATTGCTGGTTATGCAGCGGCAGGCAAAACGAATGGGTCGTCTGCATAAAACTCAACATCTGCGAGTTTAGTAATAAATATTAGATGGGTCCATCTGCTGTGAAGGGGCTGCATATATTTTTCACCGGACTATAGATTCCCAACAGAATATTGATTCTGTGGACTCGAACATTCTATACTTTCGTCTATTTTGTACGGTACTGACTGTAAACATCATCAATATGTAGAATACTTATCAATTCGGATGAAAATTGCGCAGTTTTGTTTGTATTGATGTCCGTGATTCATATCTATTAAGTAATTAAATTTTCTAAAGACCAGATGAACTTTTGTTTCCATTTTACATTCATGTACCGTCTCAATGTAGCACTTGTTGGACTTCTGTATTTGCATACAAACAGAGTTATCTCGTATTAGGGTAGTCAATTCTCCATACCGTGCTTAAAAGATCAAATAAAAGACAGCAGCAATGGCGGCAGACTGAGACGAAGACGGAGTATCATAAGTAAAGAAAATAGGCAGCCCGAATTTCTTCAATGCAGGATCAAAAGTCTCATAATGATGTCTTTTATATAATCTATGCCATTCGGGAACCAAGGCTAGCTTTTGCGACATCCCTATATTCAGAGCAGAGTCGACTACTTTAAGCCACCGTATAGTTTTGTAAATGTTCGCATCTTTATATTTCAGTATGGAACGACCAATTACACCTAGAATCAACCATTAATGGAGATAAGTTTGATTAAATAAAACGTGTTTATATAGGAAATAATAGAACCACGTTTTTAAAAAAAAAACCATAACGAGCATACTAATAGAGTACGGAAAATGTTCATGCTAATTGATTTGACAAAATTATTTTTTCTTATACGTTTGAGATATACATCGTGATTAATATATATATATATATATATATATATATATATATATATCGGTCTATATCCGTTAGCGATACATCTATGACATCAAGTTAATACTCATAACCGATTAGTACTTCGTCCATAGGTTGTGTAGTCCCTAGGAAGCGTATAGCGTTTTACACCAGCGTGACATAGTAAATAGTTCCACGAAACAACCACACCCAAATCGTCTGTGGTTTTTTGCTTTTACTGAAAGGCGTATTTGAGCCTTCTTGTGTTTACTGTCATTTATTCGCTATGGTGGGGGCTTTAATTTATAGCTTCTATAACAATCGTATTCATACTATACAAGCGGTAGTTTACTCCTAAATTCCTATATGCTCCATAATTTAATACGTTTTAAAAACGTTCATGCCCGTATACCATGAAAAACTAGAAAGAACAGATGCCGGCGGAAAGCCTTACTTGTTTTACTAGAATGCTGTGTGAAAAATATTTAATTTTTCATTGTTTATTTTTACTCGGCGGTGTAGGCAACTATTTATATCAAAAAGTGGGCTTAAAAGAAGCGATTAACGTAGCACCCATTGATAACTTTTTGCTAATGAGTGAATGTTTTAAAATTTTCTAGATCCTATTTTTTTGTAGTATTTCTATGAGATGGTTTGAACAGCATTATATAGCAGAGCTAAAGAGGTTTGGGTTTGAAACAACAGTAGCGGTTTTGCAGCCGAAAGTCACTCGTCAAACGAAATATGTGTCCGGTTGACGCGATTAATATTGATATTTTGCGTTGCAATATTTACGGTGGAGGCGAGCTAGAGTCAAAAGACCGCCCGTGGATTACTGTAATACATCGCGTCTGGTGTACTAGTGTAGAATTCTGTTTTGTGGCTAGGGACCTTGAGAGATTTAACGGACAATTATTTTAGCAAAATTATGCAGATATATTTGTTCGGTATGATAATCTATCATAATTTCTTAACTAATCATAACTAACTTCTATAACTAATGAATGACAGGTGAAAATTGGTCAGGCGTTGATTTAAGCAAAATTATAATTTCACAGGCTTATGCCGCCCAAAAACGTCAAAGGTATGCCACCATAAAAAACTTATTCCAGAAAAAGTTTTTTACGATGGTGTCCCTTTCCTTTTCTAGATTAAGTTTATTTTACTGTGAGTCGTAATCCTAACGAACTCATAGTTGCAGCTTCTCGTTTATATCGAATTTCGAAGAAAGACCCATGGCGTCACGTAGTTTTTAGCTATCCTAAGGTGCTTATCTGTCTTCATCCGCATCTAAGACAAATTACAATGGCTTTCAAGCACAGTAAATCTTAGTGTTTTTTTTTTTTTTTTTAGGGAAACTCATTTTAAATGAAAAAAATGAAGATTTCATCTGAACGACTCCTTCAGATAACATGCATGAATGTAGACGGCGTTGCAATAAGTCAAAGGGGTAATGGTTTTAAAGGGAAACCGATGTAACTAAGGGAACGTGAGTTATATTGAAAGAATTGCCTTTGATACGGTTTCGAAATGATGCCAAATGATGAAATTGGGACTTTCTATCTATTCGCTCATTGGAACGTAGCGTATCATCATGATATTATTTCAAATCGTCTACAGCTTGAATAAACATGAAATTTATTTCAGACATGGACTGTGCACTTAATACTTGGTAGATATTTATAACAGATGCGATTACATGGCGTCTAGAGTTGCTAAAAACATACGTATACCCCAATTCAGGCATAAATTGAGAAACCGATAATGTAGAGGTTCAGCAAAGTGATTTCGGTAGTATACATATAGTGGTGAATGGATTTTATTTTTTCATTCGCTTACATCAGCTGAATATGTGCGGACATGTAGAAATCGTTCACGATTCTAACAACTAGGCAACAAATAACAATTATTTTTATCAAGCTGCTTCCTGTACTGCTAAAAAAAACAATATCTTTTCTTCAAAAGGGTCACAGAAATGTGGCGCTGTCGACATCTCGGGTCAGGTTTTTTAACAAAGGTTCTTATGATTGATACGTTTGACCATCTTGAACAGTTCGTTTTCTATTTTGGCCATCTATCCCAGGGCCATTAAAATATGTGTATCATGGCTCTACAGACGCAGGATGGTCTGACCTGCTAGCCAGAATCATCGAGTCTCTTTCAGATTTACTACTTATTCGAGCGAAGCAATAGCTATCGCCGTGGCGAGGACACTTCGCCACTTTGCGTTTTGTTCATTTATTTTATCTTTATAATAAATAGACTACACAATGTTGTCACTATACTATATGAATCATTCTTTGCATGATTGTGCTGTCCGAGACGTTGGAAACAACGATTACTTTCTTTGAAACGCATTCGAGATGAGGCCCACCTGTTTCGAACATTTATTTCCAGTTGCTTTGCTAATGGTTGTGTTTGCTGACGCCCGGATACCGCGTCTCGCACGTGCGTACACAAATTGTGAAAACGACAGGCACCGCACGGCCTTTGA
Source organism: Varroa jacobsoni (assembly GCF_002532875.2). Taxonomy (NCBI): domain Eukaryota; kingdom Metazoa; phylum Arthropoda; class Arachnida; order Mesostigmata; family Varroidae; genus Varroa; species Varroa jacobsoni. Next base: position 56,567 of record NW_019214524.1, read on the forward strand.
ATTTGATCGCCAGTGTTTTCCAAGTGAACTTGATGTTACCTGATGTATCTCGTGGAAAAGATGTTTTTTCTGGTTTTACCAAACAGTAGCTTCTCAAATATTTTTGAGGCATTGAAAATAGAAGACTCATATTTATTATATCGCAATATTTAGCCCTTATATGTTTCTTATGCCAACAAGTACTTGTTAAAATCATTGAGGCTACGTAAAGTACTTGTTTATTGTATCAAATGCATGACAAACAAAACCTATTCCTAGTGTGCATATCTATTGCACCATAACTGTTAAGTTTCACAATGTGCTTTCACATTGACATATCTCGTTTGTGTTAGGTCCACCGGTTTATGGATCAATGCTTTCAAAGCGTCAATTATCCCCTCGATATCGGGCGGTCCGTTCTGAGATTGTCGATCAGCATAATTTTTATCGTTCTACCGTTAACCCACCGGCGGAAAATATGGAGGAGATGGTAACAACCTGTTACTGTTACTACAGATAAGATTAACGCACACAACTAATACTATATCCAATGGGGACGCTATACTAGTAGTGTTCAATTTTAGAGGGAATTAGAACAGTTTGACGCTTTGACTGATTTTTTGCTTGCTTTCCTGTTAATTTTTATTTATACAAGATTTACTAAGTAAGCTATGTCTAAAAGAAAACCACGACTAAAATTTAAAACACAGTGCATTGGAAAATGTTAATTACTTATGGCTTGCTTGACATATCTTTTTAGATCAAGCTTTAGTATTAAGACATTGCACTATTTCATAATAAGTATTTCCATCAATTCTAATGATTGCTTTGTTTTACCTCAGTTCTATTATATATCGCATGTTCATAGAATCTTTCCTATTTCACCATCGTTGTGTGATTTGCCACTTCATGGTAATTCGTGACGCGTGTGCAAGAGCATTTCCAATTTCCATTCGATTTTCTATGATCACTTAGGGCATATCTCGCAACTTTAGCTTTTTTTAAGTTGATTAGAAACCATTCAGAAGACGCCATTACACAAACGACGCTCCAAATAAATGTTTACTACCAACAAGCGTTCAACCGCGAGTGTCGCTTGTGACTGGGTTATTATTACAGAGGTGGTACCCGTGGGCAGCTAAAACGGCCCAGAAGTGGGCGAATAAGTGCCTAATGCTTGCTCACGCGAGCCTCGAAGGTTTGAATGATCCAGGTGAGGTTGTTTTCAAAGTTCAATGAGTATGATTTCCAAAAATTTCAAAGGTTTTGGTGCTAACAATAATGTTAGATAATTTGTTATGTCATGGATAGTGTGAGATATTTGAACTGAATTTCTGATAAAAGGCTGCACCCTTATCCTGCATTTCACGAGAAAGAAGGTAAGCCAGACGGTTAAAAGCAAATACGTTTTCATTTTGTTTCAGTTTCATTTAATGAGCTACAGAAATACATACTTCTAATTCAAAATCAATGAAGCTATAAAAATTCGTTCTAATAAAAATCAATTAATAATCAAATTTACAGTGATGGGACAATGTGGTCAGAACATTTTCGTTGTGTCAACCCAAGTGCCGTGGTCTTTCGCGATTCGCGTGTGGGATATCGAGAAGCATAATTTTTCTTATGGGGGAATCCGCAACAACAGCATTGGATTAAATGGCCATTACACACAGCTAGTAAGCGCCTCAATTTATGTATACCTCATAAGAAGTTTTCTTAATCTATGCTTTGTTTCAATAGGAGTTAGTAGAGTTCATTTGCCAATAGATGATTATCAGCTAGAGGAAGAGCCGCGCAAGGCAATATTTTCAAAGTGTGCCTTTAACCAATATATGGTATTTCATGTTAAATTAAATATTTCAATTAAATGCTGAACACCTGTGTCGTAGTACTAAACATATGCTAACTATATGCTCGGTCCTAGGATCTCAAAATCGTTTGGGGTACGTAAAAGTGGGCGAAATCGGTATAATTCTAATTTGAACTTTAGGAAATGATAATAACAGTACTTTCATTCGACAAAATCCAATACAGGAACATCAACGATCCATCAGCTACTCATCGTAGAAAAATGCTGCGCGCACAATCTGATGTTAGTTCCTCAGTGCGTCGTCAGAGAGAACTCTTGAGCCCCTACAAGCAAACAGCCAGTCAGTCAGTAATGAAACCCTGTCTTCTTCGTCATCCTAATCCCATAATTGATACTACACCCGCTAGAGAGTTATGAAAAAACGGAGCAAATATTAAAATAAGTGGTGGAAAACTGTAACCCTCCATGTCACCTTCCCTAGAGAGAAGACCAAAGGATTAAAATATTTGTTACTCGTGTTTTTGGTAAATGAGCTAAACAGAGGCTATACGATCACACTTCAAAGTTACCAGCTTCTAAGTAAAAGAAATGTTGTGTTTTTACGTTTGGTACAAGTGGACGTTGGATCTCAAGCTGCAAAACGTTTGCGAATAAATTTGCAACTCGTATCTGCTGCTGTCGGGTTGTTACTCACCATCCATATGTCCATATATTAATATGTCAATAATTATATTATGTTGCGGTAAAGCCGCAAATCAAGCAACTATATTCGAGATGGAGGATGAATAACCAGTCACAAAAACACTAGTTATCGCTAGCTTAAAGCGTGATTGCAGCATCATTATTCCGCTTCTGTCTCATCGCAGGGGGCAATGCGTATTGCATGAAGAACTCGACTACCGTTGCTTAGAGCCTTCTCAGCTTTTCGGTAACTTTTGCCTTAAGTAACGTTTCTGTTCGGCTACTGGGCACGTAAGGTGCAGTCGCTGCCACTTTGTCATTGTGAGACTCTTTTTGAAAAGGTCAACCTACCATAACGCTCAGCTATCTTACCCATTTTCTAACTTTTATATCTAATAGTCTTAATAAAAAGAAAATAGACCCATACATTTTCCAGAGCTTGTTGCTGTTAATGATGGTCTCATTGTTAGAATATGAGAAGATCAGCATTTAAAGGTATGGGAGACCCTTTTGTCTTCCGTGGGCTCTATTATTAACGTACATCTGGTATATAATTACACTAATTTTTGCTCGCCTACCTTTGGAATTTTTATCAAACCTTGTTGATAGTTGTTTTGGTCGATCAATCCCTATTAGACCCACTGGGTATCTCAAAAATGCTCCCCTCTTTTCACACATTGCCGCTGTCTTGTGCATATGTGTGATAGTTTCAAAGATCTTGCCAGTCGTGTCAAATAGACCCAATAGGCGATACACTTCAGTCGATAGTTCCTGAGTTTTCTACTGAAAGCCGCGATAGCTTCTTCTAGCTTTAGTACCAAATCTCATGCACCATATATGCCTGCTGACCTGCGGCATTTCCTGGAGAAGGATCCTCACCGCTTCGACTGGTTATCCGCTTTCTTTTTTGAAATACTTAAGGAATTTTCAAATCACATGCTTCGGAAGGCGAGGTCAATGGCTTCGTTGTCTATGTTGGGCCTGGGCGGCTTAGGAAAAAACTTTTAGACAGCTTGCGCCAAGGGCCTGGATTTTAGCCTTCGTGACCTACCAATGATCATCCTGTAGTTTTCCTGCACGCCGTTTTCTGCTTCTTTGCATAACTGCTTACTTGGTCCTTTTGATTTTCTTTAGCTCCTTTTTAAACTTCTTTCTCTCTGTTCAGGGTCGTACCTACGCTTCTGCAGTGTCTATGCTTCCTTTCCTGGCCTTAGTGCATCCATACGAGCTTTTTCCTAGCCCTTCTACGAGCCACGATGTCTAAAAAATTTCACAAGACGCCTACTGCATGTTCCACGTTGGCAAGACTGCGATAGTTTCGTAGACTTCCCATAGAAAATGACATCCTATGACACGTAATACCTGCCATCCAGAGTCTATTTTCGGCTTGAATGTGTCCCCATTGAGTCGATTTGCCACCCTATTTGGTCAATAATAATAATAATGACTAAGAATACCGGAAATAAGAGCGGGCGACGTATTTGCTAACACACCTAGTTCACATATAGCAAGCTCCAGAACGGATTTTTGTAGTTCGAGTAAACAACTATCGGATGTGTCTTCCGTAGAATGCTTCCTGTACATACTGCGCGATTTGAAGACATGACCATATGTCGTGGAATATATATACGACAATACGTCGTCTGCCCATAATCAGTTTTTTTTGTGCTAAACTACCACCAGAACACCAAGTTAACCGTCATTTATTTAGGATCTCATTGAATTTTTGACAGGTTTGGGCGAGTTCGAATAAGGTCGGCTGCGGTTACTCCCCGTGTCAAATGAAATTTCAAAATACTACGAGGGTGTTCCACAACTATGTTTGCAACTATTGTCCCATGTAAGCGACATTTAGCTAACTTCAGAATTATTCATTTGAGCCCCTTAGACTTTTATGTCAGCATCAGAGGCGACAGTTCAGCAAAAGGACGCGACTTGCTCATTTAAAACGAATCGGATTTATTGAGTTTACAGTGGAAACCATCCGCTGACACGTGATTACCCATACAAGTCTGGAGCCCCCTGTGCCAGTTGTCCCTCGAGTTGTCGTGGAGGTCGTCTATGCTCAGCAACAGGCCACTAAGGACTGGACACACGATCAAAAATTAATATACTATATAATCTTTTACAGCCACGTTAAAGAAACACTCACATACGTTTTGCATACGAAATTGCCTCAGTTATTTTCTAGGTCATTTCAAAGCGCATGAGACATAAACCCCCTAAAGCTTTTGAAAGATACGTTCATGTGAGGAAAACCATCTCTTGCATTAAATCTCGGAAACGGTTATTTCAAGACATCTTTTACCGATGGCTAGCAAAAAGTTTGGTTATGAACAGTTCTTGCATCAAAAAAAATTTAATTTTTACTAGGAAAACAAAAAAACAGTCAGAGTCTTAAAATGTAGATGCACCTTTTTAAACAGACATTTTAATATCATGGAAAATTGAAAATATTGTTGCAGCATCTAATACATTAGGAAAGCGTACGTTACACAGTATCGGCTACAAAATGAAGTCATTACAATATTAATTTATGTGTGCATAATTGAAGATAGCCGAACTTGCCAGTTATACAAATCAAACAAGACGCGTTCTCTTTATTAAGGGATAACGTATAAATCCTGTTGGCGTACACCAGATCATACCTGGACGTTTGCCCCGTAATGTGAACCTTTCGCCAGCGCTTTCCAACTGTATTAGTACCCAATGAATTCATACCATTAAATGTTTCTGTCTCTGTTTGAATGCTACGCTTACGAAAAACGTTTACATAGTGTAATCTATTTTTGCTCGAAAAATAAATTGGAAAGTTTTATTTTTTGCTTGTACGTTTCTACACGTATCGCACTTGCTATGGAACTAGCATGTGAATAAGTTGGCCTGAGCGAATCTATATAGTAGAGAATCTATTTCAAAGATCGCCAACATTTTTTATGGTTTTCTTTATTGACCATGATTTGTTTCTAAAATGGGTTAGAAAGAAAATGAAAAATCTGAAATAAGCTCTTATAAGTTTTTTTAGAACATTATCTACAAATATTCGCTTAGTGATTATTGTTGACCTATCACTGTTTCCAGATGTTCCAGACAAGGATCGTTTCGTTTCGCCCGTTGCAGTCTCGAAGTAGGTAATAATGAATTTTATCTTCAATATAGATCATCTAAAATAGATGCGTTAGCCCGTCAAATGGTGCATACGAGCATTGGTATCCGAGACCTTCTCTTCGAATTTTAATTTTCGAAGCTATGGTGACCTTAGACGAGGCTGTACTAATAGTATTATACGCTTATACGAAATGAAGCCGCGTCCACCGCCTTGTCGATTATAATAATTCCCACTTAAACTGCACGCGATACTTTTTATCGATACTACCACCATTATGTAGTCCATGGCAAATATTGTCAAATGTCCTTGGCCTTACTGAAACCGAGGAAAGATCTAATGAAGTAATATCGAGACTATGGGCTCTACTTAGTTCAGTACTTGATATGAGCCCAACTTATTAAAAGAATGTGCGAACAAAGTATAAATAGGTACTTTTTCGCACCACTAAACCAGGTTAACTACTGAATGTTACTAACAAGTTTACTTTTACCAGATGCATAGTCAGCAAAAACAATGCGCATTCTCTATAATGTATACCTTGCAACAATCTTCCGTCGTATTAGACTCTATTATGAAACAGTGGGTTAAACTTACTGAGGCTTTGGCCTTATAACAACGTTTTATAGATGCGTACGGACTCGGGTTTAGCTCAGTTTGGCCAACTGAGTAACTCGGGCTATGTGATCAAAGATAATACGTTGGAACTATGATTAATGGAAGTGAGAAAAGAAAGTGGCTGTCTTACTTATTTTCGTTCGTTTCGAACAAACGTGAACATGTCAAACTTTTGCCGCTATTCTTAATACATATTTTCAGGAATGGAAAAAATATGAAGCTCTCAAGGTTGTTTGCTCATATAGGAAATCGAAGATTCTATAACCATATAAACAGCGCCACCAAAGATTATGCTTTTACGTTTAGTTCAAACCTTTTATGAACCACTTGTTGTGACTTTGTTGTTGGCATAGAACAGGAAGTTTTCATTGCAGTCGTTTGTTTGGTTGCGAGTGTTGAATAGTCATTAAAATTCCAGCATAGTAAGTTGGTTAATAGTATATCATTGTTATAAAAGCGACAGTTTTGTTTAGCAGTTGCATGAAGGACAAGGTCTTATTTATTCGAACGCCCTTCTCGTAAGGTATGCATAGGCGGACAATGGAAGACATCGCAAGAACAGGACATCCGCTGGCTGCTGCCGTCATCAAAACGTCACTGGAATAGCCCGCTGATATTTAATGTGTAGACTCCAGATTACAGTATGATCCGCGAATTAATTCAAGCATCGAACTTGCATAAAACACTATCAATATTTGTAAAATCCAGGGCTTCTTTCATTAAGAAAAAAACAGTACACCTTATACACAAGAGAGTAGTTCTTATAAACTTATGGCTGACGACGATGCTTATTACATTAAGCTGCTACACTATTAGGATATTTCCAAATAACATTAATCTAGCTAAGCAGGCCGACATACAACGTATCTAACCTGCATGACTTCAATAAAGTTGAGCTTATTGCTCAAGTCGTCTTCGCAAAATTTCGTAGGATGAGGCGCAGATGTAGTTCTACTCCGAATCTACTACCGCCGAACGCTTTCGTGGAAACCAATTGTCTTTCCTTGAACAATGATCTTCACTGATAGTTAGGGAAAGCATGCCGTAATTGTATTGTACTTCGGTTGGTAGCATGCTTCTGACAGAGGATTGGTACATCGTTAAGGTACAGATTGCACTTTACAGATCAGAAGGCGTTTGTAGTTACAATCGGCGACCTTTTCTCTGCCTGAGTCACTTATCAGCTTGAAGGTTCTCAGGATTTACGCCCAAATTTTCTCATGTATGCGGTCTTTGAACAAGGCTAACGTCACTTTTTTTCCATAGGCTGCTGATCCAAGTAATATATCGTACTGCCAAGAGCAGTCCTTGCAATTGTGCACTTTAGAACGGTTATTTGCGTTTAACTTGCCATGTACTAAGAAAGTTGGATTCGTAAAACCAGGCATCGATTTATCATTAGCCATTTGGCCGGCCGTTATCGATATCGTGAATTTTTCGCCCCTGCGCTATCAGTCAAAGGTTTAGCATTAAGTCGTCCTGCCCCTTTCCTTAAATCGCCTATCGTTTCCAGCGGTACACTTAATGTCTGGCAGAATGAGCTTTTAAGTCAGCAACAGCCGCACCGTCAAGATTAATATAGATTGATAACATTGTCTTTATTTAACGCTGTTCTTAGAACACTAAATGTATTAGGTGTAAATGAAGTAAACCCCGTTTGGACTAGTATACTAGCACCCCTCGATTTTATTGCTTTCATAACTTGTTGAATAGCACTATTATAATAACTATAGAGTTATCGGGGTTTCATCTTGAACTACTATTCTAGCTGTTAGACTCCCCTTACAAGCAAGGCCATCCGAAGAATTTTTTAATTTTCGATATCTATAAATAGATCAGCTAGTTCCGGTATATGGTTTATTGAGTTTTGTTATTGTGTAGTCTATCAGTACTTGTTCACTTCAGATTTTTGCACCGATCGTCAGGCTATTAAATTCGTTAAATGCTATTGTATTCCCGCTGGCTCACTTCGAATAGGCCCGATTTGTCAAGATTTTCGGAATGCTTTTTACGTTATGCTGTTTCGCGGGCGAATTTCAAATATTTTCAGACGACGACCACTAGATTACCGTAAATCATAAATCACCTGCTGAGATTCGAAATATGCCTAATAGCAAGGCTATAATAATTTTTATAATTAGTTGTATTTCTGGTATACCAATATACTCGGTGCACACATGTATCAATGCGATACTATATCATCAACTGTCGACAGTGTAGATCAGAAATTTATGGTTGTACTTGAACTTGATGTTTTTTAAATGCTTTTCTTTCTAACAAATTCAGCTTACTGTCACTGAAATTACGAAGAAATTATACTTTACTGGGAGAAGAACTGAGCGTTTTTAATTGTAAACTTTATAAATTTTAGGAGTATTTGTTTTGGCGGAATCTTACTATATACCTAACTAATCCGTATCTGCTAACACAGTCACGATGTCGAAGAGTACGTTAGGTCTTTTCGAGGCTACTACGAACTGTAGATGCTTGGTATGTACCTCTTAACATGAAGATTGTTGTTTACATCTCGTCACTTTTTTGCAGCATTGGAGATGATAAAATCTCTAAGACACTCGTAAGGAGTGCTCTAACCTTAGATCAAAGCTGGCCATTGTGCAAGGCGGCTATCAAGATAACTTGTGCGTATACACTATCGCTAAAGAGAGATAGCTCAATTTTTGAGCAAAAATGCTGCAGTATGTTCTAACATGAGCTAGAGGTATATAATAAGTAATATTGGTTCAACTTATATTTTGGCAGAAACACCTCTGTTGTGACGTAGTTTTCTATCCGACAGTAAAACTGCTTGTAGTTAATAGCTTATAGATACTGGATAGATTACAGATAGGCGAGATATATCGTGAGATGACAATCAGTAGATTCTAAGCATATTTGTGCTGAAAAATAATTTCCTCACATCTTCAGGTAGTAAGTATTAGGAAGCACTTTTAGCTTAAAGCACAAGTGGGCACAGAGACTGAACACACACATTTAATTTTGGAAAATGAGCTTTTGTGCGGAATCGAGCAGCGGAATCACTACAGAATTGCCCCTAAACTGTAATCATCTCACCGATGCCTGTGTACGATTTACAGGTGGCTTTAACACAACATTACTGTAGGAACTCGCATTATTTTGTCTGATACTTCTCATCAGTGTTACACCAACATGAGCTAATCGGATTCAGATTCCACATATATAATCAAAATCAACAGATGCTTTACAGAGACCAGTGTAACAGCATCCAAAGTTGAATACAACTTTGTGTTATCTACACCCACCCACAAATTCATATGGCGCGTTAATACGGTTTCCTTTATTATTAGTGTTTTTGCACAGTCATCATTACCTGTAATAGTGGTAAGAAATTATCAATTGTATACGCCAGCACCGGTGAAGGACGTACATTGTGCTAAACAATGGAAAGTTCTAGTTTTCGTTGACGAAATAAAAGCAATGGGGACTCTCGGCCTTTACGAGAGACATATTCGAAAAATACCAAACGTTGCCTCAAAAAGGTTAAAACGAGCAAAAAAAAAGCTGATAACGCCGAATATTCTTCGTGGTTGTAACAATGGATAAGCAGTAATGAGCGTAAAACTAAAAAAGCATCTGCTAATAGTTTCAGCAACAATCTCCATGACATGGGTAATGTGTTTGCCTGCTAAACTTGAGGGACATGTGATGGCCTAAGTTCGAATCTGAGCGTAAGCACTGTTAGACTCATGCCGGAAGCCAACCATCTAATGGAACGTTTAACAATGATGCCGGACATGAAACTCGAAGCATCTAGTGGTAGTATCACTGCTGCTACTTCTAAAAACAACAATAATAGTAACAAACATTTATCCCAAAAGCGGTTGGGTAGTCTATTTAAGGAATCCTGAGCAAGAAACCTTTCCCTATCCTGATGCGAAGTGAGCAGAGTTACAGGAAAAAACTCCACTCTAATTTGATTTTGGTACACATGCACTGGTAGCTGATCTTTCTGAATCGCAGATTGTAAACGCGATTCGACCATTGAAGGAACTAGATGGCATCCATCCCGAGAACGTTGACCGATTGGCTCATGGAGAATTGTAGAATTTATTTATTCCATGCGTACCACGAGACTGTCTCGAGCTCATCCTCCGCACAGAAATAAATCTCCGCAATAAGCATGATTGGCCATTCGATAATGCCATTCCTGCTTTTGTCGTACAAGGCTGCAGTTACTATTTGTGATTTAAAAACTAAGAGACTCGACGACACCTGCCGTCTGGTCTGGATGATCTGATCGTTGCTGCCTGTGGCTGTTCCCAGCTCGTTAAGAAAAGCTGGGTGAGACCTTGCGCTGTTCCCATTGATTGCGGAAAGCACACTATAAAGGTAAATATACGTTTTATTTCTTGCTCTTAACATCACGTAATTGAGACTACATTTTTGTTTGCTATTTTGGACGTGCCTGTAATCAGCCGTTACAAGCCAGCGATCATATACAAGTTCGTAGAATATTAGCTGTTATTGAATAGTAATATCAAATCATTATAAACAAAGTCAGATACAATAAGGTAACACAGCGTAAAAACTTCACACAGTACGTAAGTTAAGTCAATAGTTGGGGCTTTTTTTTTTTTCGAATTTACAGGACTTAATCCCACCAGAAAGGAAAAAGGGTAGTGGGATGACGTCGATTTCGCTAATATAAAGAGGCTTCTTCTTGGATCACTCTTATCCAAAAGGGGATAATCTTTGGGACGAATAACAGTCGTCATGCTTACCAAAAAACCTCGCCATGTCTACAAAACAAGAGGTTCTCGGTACTCTGCACAACAATTCAAAGTTCCAAAGCAAGACTTAGCTTTTGACGCTTGTTAACGTCTTCACTCTGATCTAAACAGATTCACAACTTAAAAAAGAGTCCTGCCATAATACCGGAAGGAACGGGACCATTGTTCCTTTATTCAATGTTATATGAAAACAACTGAATGAATACCGCGTCTTAATGCAAGCCCATTTTACCTAAATATCAGCTTAAAATCCTATGTTATTATATTTGAAAGTACATTTTTGTATTTTGGGAAACTACTGACGTTGTTATGGTTGTTTTTTTATGTAAACGCAGTTAGAGAATTGTTAATGTTAGGCCTGTATGTTCATTTCGACACCAATGTTCCAATGCATGAATCGGTTTATAGATAATAAAAGCTAAAGTAATAAACAATTTCCCTGTCGTTAGATGGCTTATATTTTTGTACAGCATGACGCACAAGGTATCCATGACTTGAATGAATGAATGCAAACTAATAATTAATTATTGAATATAATAAAGGTGATATTACTACGGAAAAAAATTACGTATTTACCCTCACGGTGGGTAGTGAGTTTATTTGCGTTGATAAACTTGACAATCGCGCACTCATTTGTAGTAAGTTACAGTAATATTGAAACAGTATGGTATTAGTATAGTACTAAAGTTACACAAATAATATTCAAATAAAACGATGAACGGGGCTCGTGTTGAAGTATGATACTACTATTTTCAATCAAATCCGATACCTGAGGTAGTAGATTTGCCTCGCATGAGGTCCTTCTTCGCAGCTTCTACGCAGAAAGCTAATGGTGAATTTGGCGGCCATAGAGCGAACCGTCGCATAATGCGATTAGAAGATAAAAGACGCACTTATGGACGGTTCGTCCCAGGGCATTTTTAAGTGCAGTTGGACCGCGACATTGCGGGCGTTTTCCAAAAACGAGCTATCCTATGTACGTAATCGATAATGAGATGCAAGAAAAGAAAACACTGATGTTGGCTATATTACGTTAATAGATATTCTAACAAAAAAAACATTAGTTAGGTCATAAAACACTTAGTGATGAAGCATATGTTAGCTACATCATACTGAAATACGTCTAAATTTGTTAACACACACATTACTAGCCTCGATGGCATATAGTAATATGGTCGTTCTATACGAAACATTCATAACCAAGTCGCATTGTGAGCATAATAAGAAAATCGAGATTTTTGTCTACCAACGAAATTTCTACATTCTCATTATGAGGATAAGTACGAAATTTTCAGAATCATCGAAATTTACGGCTATGGCTTTGGAATTTAAATGCCGTATTATATCATCGATCGAACTTGAAACGACTGCTCAGTATCAAAGACAAGAAAACCTAATTTGAATGTTCTCACTTGTCATAAACGGAAAAGCTGTTGTAAAAAAATTTTAAATCTACTATGGCTATTTTTCGAATGTTAGTATATTGTTAACTAGAAAAAAAAATATAAATATGTGTTGCATTTGTTCTGCCCTAGACATCGAACAACTTGGATTAATGTCAAAAAAGCTTTAAACGCACCGCTCCGACCCTGTGATAGATACGGTACACTTACCATTTCAACGATGTACACTTTCGTCGCAGTTGGATCGGCGTTAACCCTGTCAGTAGCTAAGCGTCAATGGAACCCAAATGCGCTGATCGAACCTCGATCTGACAGGAGCAGATGGCAATTGTGGGCCACAGACGACCGAGAAAGGGTAGCAACAGGCGAGACTTTTGAGAGGCGTCAAGAGTGTTTGAGCCTTTCAGGGGGTAGCTGCTTTTCTGCCAGGAACCCTTGAATTATTCCGACTTAACAATGCTTCTCGCATCCAGCTTCCACAGGCCGTTGTTTATAGCAATACGTCCTTATCTGTACATATGCCTGCCCTAATGAAATTCGAGATAAGGTATAGCAATATATTTCGGGTCCTAAAGGGTCAACCATAAAATAATGCTCGATGGTGAAGTACTATGAAACGTTGCTTAGTAACCATATGGATGAATCTGCTGAATATTGTTGCAGCGATCGGAAAAGCGCTGCCTTCGTTTAACCTTTCCAGTTGTCTTCGTTTTGGCGGATTTAACTGTATGATCAATTTGTGCAAAGTTTGATTCAAAATGAAACACCAAGACTTCTTTCATTCCCAGCTGATCTCATAATAGATAAGCGGAAAACGAACATTACGACTTACCCTTTTCACACGTACGGGTTCTCTATACGAGTCCTTTTTAGCGGAGTTGCACAGGTCAAGGATTACTGCTCATAGAAAGAACTCTATGGCATTGCGAAACTCGAAAGGATAGCCTCCGAACTAATTTTTTATTTACCGTTTTAATGCACAATAGTGCTTTAGCTTGTATTTACCCTAAAATAATCGAACCGTGGGGTGTTTACCAGCTATTTTGCATCTTGGAACCATGGAATTTTCGATTCGGATATCGTTAAACGATACTACAATGTAATACTCCGATAATCCAAACTGAGCTTGTAATATACAAATTTCAAGCGGATTTCTGTTTAACAAGAGTACGATAGGTCGTAGCATTCTAGAAAGGATCAACAATGTAAAAGATATTCTTCTTGACGCATTCAGGTGTTTTCTAAGCATAGCATTTATTGAGATTTATAACTATTATATTTTCAAATTCTGTGAGATTATGCGCCGTTACTTAGGACAAGTGTTTTCTCCCAAAAAAAAAAAAGCTGCCTAACTTTTTTCTCAAAAATTTGTTTACTTTGCATTTCGTTCTATTTAGATTAAACTAATTTTTATTTCATAGATATCGTTTACCCTGCATAAAATTACTATGACACATTTAACAGTGTTCATAAATCGGTGAAACGGTCTTCTATTCATTGACAGAGCTATTTTCGCGGTCTAGTAAAATAATCTCGTAATTGTCTAAGGAAGTGCCGGGTTTTGCGACGTTAAATTTTCTCCCAAACGAGCATGTTTGTTATATCACTTGAGATGAACCGTATGCTAAACCCTCAGACTCTAAATAAAACGCTCCAATTAAGTGTCGCCTTTTTTAGTCTGCTTAAATACTCTTTAATACACAATAAATATACACAAAATGTTTCGTTGGTCAAGAAAAAAAGCTATTCATACGCCCAGAAGGACACAGCAGCAGCCGTAAACACATCTAAACATTGACAAAATTAAGTACCAGTACAATTGTTTGGCATTATTTTTAAAAACAATTATATTTTTTTCGGTGTAAGTCAAAAAATAATCCTATTTCCCCCGCTTGACAAGGTACCACAAAAATCATGGAACAAGAGACGTCTATGTGTGCATACGAAATAAGCGTTTATCACTTTTTATTTATATATTTATTTGAATTGTTGTATGTTACTTGAGCTGAGGCTGACAATGTATTTATAATACGTTGTAAGTCTGTGTTTCTTTGTAGGATATGGAAGTTGCTGTATTAATTGAATTGGCATTGGCGCGCATTTGCCTATAATCAGACAGGCAGTCTTGTTCCTTCTGCATCTTGACAACTGCTAATAATTCGTTATTGTTGAGGTCATGCATGCTTGGTTTCACGCAACAAAGGTAACAGTTAAACAGATCGCAGGTTTGTCCTGTGAAAATCAAACTTCCTCGATGGGTCAAAAGAATTTTACAATAGTACGTGTAGCTCAATGAAATCTTGTTGAAAATGCAAAACGAATACCGTATTACTTGATTTCTTTGATCAGCTTGGCCATCCGACTTGAAAACCGCCGTCATCTAACCTACCCTGTTCTAGTAATAATTGTTAGGCAGACTGCTCGTGTTTCCACGTCAACCACTGTTTTTGTTTAGGGTTAGCGCAAGGTGGGTGCAACGCAGATGGCGTTTACTCTGCCTAACTCGCCACACTCCTCGCAATCGAAATCCTTAAAGTTGTATTGGATTTTGTAAAGCATTGAGTTTTCGGCCGTGTAAAAGAATAGCTGGTCGTTGAGATACAGGTTGTTGCTGATCCCGAGCTTGCACTTGGCTTTCTTACATTCTTGAGCTCCGATTGTCACTACAAATACCTGTTAAGAGCAAACAAATAGACAACGTTATATGAAATCTTTATCAGCTTTATCTATGAGCCGGGTGTGGCTAAACCATCGAAGAAACGCCTTCTGGGGTCTCTGAAATGCACAAATAGTAGACCGACGCTCTTTTTTCAAGCCCGCCACTGTAGAGGATACTTGTTACGTGCGCAAGAAAAAAGGCAAATTAGTAACCTTATCGGCGTCTCCTTGTTCGTAGAGAATGAGTACTCGTTCACTGAGGGCGACGACTCGCGGGTTGAAAAGCTTACAGTTCGTAAGCGCTGGATGAAACCGCACTGGGGGTTGCTTGAATTGACCCACCACCTAAAATCAATGTTCAGTATGAGACATACATTTGGAAGAACAAGACGCATTTAACCCACAAAAAAGAACAATTGCCATCAAAACGGGTATATGCAGGGCGATGATTTCAACCACCTAACAAGCTCGCAAATGCATCTTGACAACCTATGAACCCGCTGTAGGACAGTTCACATTGTACCGATAGATCCGTCTTTGCACAGTCTGTTCGAAAATACGTGTCCTGTTTTTCCTACTAGAAGTCTAGGAGCGTCATTATAAAAAGCGTACCTGATCGAAGTCGAGGCAGAGCAATTCGAGATTGCACGGAAAAGCTCGATGGGCGATCAGTAACGCGAGTGTGGAACCAGTTCGGTGGGAACGGTACCACGAGATATCGTGGATGACGTGTTCACTTAATGAGTAGACGAGCTCGAACATTTTCAACTGGCAGTTCCAAAGCGCTACGTGATGCTGTTGTAGCACAGCATAGATATCCCGACCGCACTGAAGTAGACTATCACATTGAGCCTCGACAAGTTGACTTGAACCTCGCTACAAACATTAACACGAATTAAGTCAAGTTATATTTATGCAAATGTACACGCTTCTGCAATTACCTGATCAAGACATCAAGATGTTAAGAAAAGTTGACCGAGCTCGGTGCTTCAAATGAGTCTTGTGAATACTATTAGCGCACATATATATGTGTATAGCTATTAATAATAATAGCTATAATATAGCTATTGTACATACAGATAAAGGAGACAGACCCCATTACTGTTCCATGGGCAGAGGTGAAGTCGGCGAGTGTCAGTTAAGACAAGCGCGTACCGGTTTGGGACGACGGCCAGATAACGAATACACTCATGGGGGATGTCGTGCGGCAGTTGCAACTCCTATGTTTCAACAACAGCGAAAAAGCAGACAGCAGATACGATAGTTGTCCTCAAATACAATTTGAAGATTAATTTGACTACGGACCAAACTATGTTGGAGAATGCTTCTCGCAGATAAATGGTCAATGTTAAATCATCAATGTAAATGCATTCTACATTTGGCGCTTATGTTTGACTTTATCTACCATGTATAGTATTGTAGATACATTTACATAATTATTTACCGGATTTTGCGCTGCTTAAGAGCATAATAAGGGTTCTAAACAAGGCTCATGCATACAAAGCTGATCTTATTGAAACTATCAAACTAGTTGCGGTTAAATGGAATCGGCCTATATTTAAAAAAAGCACTTTCATTCTCCACTGTGACGATTGGTACTGCGTATTGGAAAGACTACGATAACTTTAGCAGCGTAATAAACACTCCAATAATATGTTCGTCCACCTCTCAATAGATTCTGCTTAATATATATACAAACATATATATTAACCTGATTCGATAGTTGGCGCATAAGTGTGGTACCCTCAGAAATGAGCGATCGGAGCTGGAACATCCATTCATCTTGACTGCTCAGGAGCTCACTTGTGGAGTGAGCACGCATGAGTTGGCCCGCAGTCATTTTCGCCGGAGGACCACCAAACTCCCCGCCAAATCCGTAAAGATCGTTAAGGCTACCCGACTGCCGTGTAGGTTGTTTCTGGTCTTCAAATAACTTCGTAACGCAATTGGGCGAGTGCTTGTAGATTGCATAGGCCGTTTCGGGCGCGCGTCCTAATCGTTCCAAGCTGTTCTCCAGCTCGCTGATGAGAGCGCGTACATCGTCACAGATCGTCGGCTGTTTCGATCCTGGCTGGCCGAGCTTCCAACATTGCAAGTATAATACCACAGTTTCTAGCCCCAGTTCCTAATAATTCACTCAGCCGGCGAGAGTAAATGAACTGTAATGCAGGACTCTTTTTGGGATATCATTTATTTGGTGGGTAAGATCGCATTGATAGGGTACAACAGTGATCCTGAATGAACCTGTGATTCGAATAATTATTACCAGCGTTACTATATGGATCTACGAATTCATAAACTAGGGTACGACTGGTTCAATTAACATATTATTTATTTCGGATAGAAATATGTCTGCTGCTGGCCTTCATGTACGTCTTTTGTAGTTCACTGGTTTAAGAATTGGCCACTGTGTTGCCCTTTCCGGATCGTATGTTGTTTATTTATCCTTAGGTGTGCTGCTGGAACATATTTTACGTCTTTGGGTTCACACAGGCCTAGCATAGCTTACTGGCCTGGCATCTGCTTAAACCGTCTCGAACAGACGAACCCATTCCTTGAAGGCATCCAAGTTAACCTGATGATGATGCGATTTCTGAGTTGGCTATGAGGTTACCTACACCCTGTGTTATCGTTCATAAACTAGCAATGACGCACGTTTAATGATTTGTCAAATAAAGTTCTCTCATAGAGCCCAGAACCGATTACGATCAGATTCTGACAAGGCGTGGGCTTTCTTGTGTAACACGAGGCTTTAACGTACACTATTAAAAAAATTACTTTGAACATGCCTTCTGGTTGTATTTTCAACGCACAACATTTAAATGAAAAAAGAAGACACGTAATTGTTACTATAATTCAAAGTTCTATAGTCATGAAATTCCGACTAATGTAGCTGATAAGACAGACAATTACATGCATTCAACATTATTGGTCCTTGCCTCTGGGTTAAAGTTGGCTTCATCCAATCATCTTATAATGTTTTGTGAACCGAGTCAATGCATACCTGAAATATGCGTACTATCGGCAGCCGTTTAATGCATGCACGTGCCTCCAGCCGACGTCGAATAAACATGCATAAATCGAAAACGGCCCTCATTTTCGTACAGACAGGCATAGTTCCATTAGGAACAATATCTTTGTTCATTGTTACTTTGATATGTTTAATGTAAATTAACTCAACCCAAGATAGCCTTCCCCGATACTTCAATTTTTTTTTCAAAAACGGTGGGGTTTTAGTGAAGAAAAAACGTGGGAACAAACTCCTGTAAATTTTGCTTGGAAAATTCAATTTCCATGCCATCACTATTTTGAAGATTTTAATATTAACCCGGATCTTTTTTTAACAAAAGGAAGGTCAGAGATTCCTCTTACTAAAAATATTATATTACAAAAAAAATATTTTCTCTCTTGATCTAATACTTTTAACGTTATTTTCAAAGTTTGTTTATATTTATGGTGACTGTATTTTGAGGATTCTAGACCCTTTTGAAGTTCGATTCAAATTGCATTCGCTTAACGCCCAAGTTAATGTGAAAGTGTCGGAAATTAGAATAATTCTGCATGTGCTCCGTGGTTTTAATGGCAATTTAATTTAGGTTATTCGGTTTCCAATAATTAATGAAATAAACTCAAAACGAATATGTAGGGTACAAAACTAGTTGGCATATCCGAAATAGTTAAAAAAAATACATGAGGGTGATGCTGAAAAGGGACTTGAAGTTAGTAATATTCGGCTGGTATTCGTATTGAACTTACCTTATCAAGGCAGCATCCTCGAGCTATAGCCGGCACAAGTTTCCAGAGTTGTTCAAGTTCTAGACGTGAGAACTCCTCCGACTTGAGGACGTCTTGAAGATTCTCTTCAATAAAAGACGTCACAAAATCCGCAAGGTTCTCTAATAGAAGGTACTCCACTGCAAACAGAAGGCGCAGACAATTATCCGCGCTCACAGTAAACCTGTAAAATATATAATATATTACCACTTAGAATATTGCATGGGGTCGTATTTATGTTACCTTTAAACAAATAAACGCGTAACTGATTCCTTTAAGAATTTCTTTAAGAAGAATACATTAGAAGTGTTGAAAGTCAGTTTGTTTAGTTTGTGTGCATTTATTACACATAAAATAGTATTACTTAGTTAAATAAGTATGGTCAATCTTGGTTCATTTTGCCATTGAAAAAAAATATGCTTTTCTTGCTACGCATGCTAAGATATCGTTCACATTCAGCATATGTTTTAAAGTAAGCAAAACATAAGTTTTCTACGCACTTGCTCCATATAAGCTGTCGACTAATATATATATATATGTGCAAAAATTCCAACGTTGCCATAATTGCCTCGTGTTCATGAATGGAGACATTTTAGCTAATGTATCGCGGAAGTTTACCACAGAATAACTATAAATAGAATAATTGAGTGTTTGAATAGCGCTTCGTACAGTAAGAATTGCAACCGTTTATTTAAATAAAATAACGTATTTATGATTTAAATCGGCTTAATTAGTTATAATAGTTCTTCTTAGTAGAGAAACGGGAGGAGAAATGGCTGTTTATTTACCTGCCATGTAGAAAATAGTTTAAGATGCCTTCTAGCGCCTCACCGTCGACATTCTCAAGTTTGGCTCGAGCATGCCGGCTCTCTGCAAAAGCGCGTGAAAATAGAGCTTCAAAAAATGGAGACCACCGTGCCAAAACCCACTGGTGGCAACGAAATTGGGCGCCGTCGTTACTTTCTAGTAGCACCATCTGGTCACGGGTGGATGACCCCGCCCGCCAGCATAGTTCCTCCAGCCAGGTAAGCATGAGGTCGCCATAGTTGTGAAACACTTTACACCAACTTGGATTCGACATATCCCAGCCGTCGTACGCAGTACCAGCAGTTCTGGCCACGAGCGCCCTTTGATCGTCGTTAGCGTTGCCTTCCTACCGCCGTTTCAAAGCCACGTCCGCTACCAGTCCAACAATCTTTATTCCATCACCGTTGCCGCCGTTGCAAGTATCAGCGATTGATGGACGACGTTTTTCACCGGTCGGCAGTAATTTTTTTTCCAAACAACCTCACACTGCGTCACAATTGCACAGAAGTGATCGCCTCCCACACTGGTAAGCTATAGTCGTCTGAAAGCCATCTTTTTTTTTCGACTCTTTATTATACGATACGTGAGCCGCGTGAAAGCAAACTGGTAAATCAAGTGGTTTCTTCAAGATGCTGGATCATTTTATCTGTAGACGGTTACTTCTAGGGGCTGCAGACTATAGGTTGACTTTGTAGAACGAACCTTGCGTAGACCGCCAGCGTTCCCTGTTGACTACCACGTAACTGTTTATTTTTTTACATTTTTTGGGGGGCCCTATCTTCGTCAGAATCAGTTGTCATCCATAGCAAGAACACAGTATAGCATTGTTTGGGTATTTCTATGGATCGATATATGTCTGTAGTGCTATTAGTATTATGAAATGCTTTGATGACCACATCCAGTTTGCTCCACGCTCAAAGAGAGAATTCAATCTCTTTTGTCTCTCCAAAAACATTGATATTTGGCGATGCCTGTTGGGAAATAATAAACCTATTACTTTCTTGCATTTCTTGATAACTTCACTCGGCGGCCTTATCAATGTTCGAGTTCGGTGAAGGATTCTGTTCCATGGAAGAAACAGGGTTACGGCTGCGCTGAGTTCAACAGAAAAGCCTACCGTGGCCGCAGTAACAATACTAGCGCTGGTGGTGGCGGCAGCGAAGATACGTTGTCTTATGTTTATGTATCACGTTCGAGGAGCAGCAGCAGAAGAAACCAGCTGCAGCTTCATCAGAGCGACCACGACGACCCCCATCAACACAGCAGAACATGAATTGCTAGAACGATGGAACCGCCGCAAACTGCGCGGGACAAAACGCCCCCACGGGTGCTTTCTGTAGCCGAACTGCCACAGCTGAGAGAGGCTACGCTCATACCAAAGAAAGAAGCGAGAAGGAGGGCATCCAGACTATCGCTCATCTATGCAGGCTACCTGTACGGCTAGATACCAGCCGCCTCCCTCTTAAGTGTATTAAACCCTTCACTCTCGAATTTTGCTTCCCTCTCTCCCTCCCCCCCTCCCTCCGCGTAAACTGTAACGACAAAATCAAATCAGACTTAACTGGAAAGAGGGAAGGGTGGAAAGGAGCAAACCTAAAGTTAACATTTTACGAGAGATATCAAGTATTGGGAAACACCTTCGAAATCGCACAATATGCTAACGATTTTTACGAGTTTCCATATATAAAAAATGATAAGTCTAGAGCGATGTCAAACATGCAAGTCCACGAGTTTTGAATGAAGTGATAAGTGATACAAAGAGATAGATATGATTTCATTTCAACCCTGTTTAATTGTACATTCATTACATCAACTATCTTCAAACGGAGATTCAGGCCGATCCCGTTTGTTTAGAACAAGGTAGGCAGAAATATGCTAAAGACACAAACTCCCTATATAGTGTTTGCAACTCTTGTAAACCCTGAATGGCTGCGTAATTATTCGAACCTTTGTATCTATCACACACACTTGGCGAAGATAGGGTTTGATATTTGGAAAAGACTTGCGAAATCATCGCATAGTTTACTCTGGTAAGTACTTCAGTTGAAACAGAACCGACGATACGGAACCAGCAAAAGGTAATATCGTATTCGACATGACAATAGCAAAAAGTTTAAAACTGCACCCAAGGACGACTATGGACGTTTCGTGTGAAAAGTCGGAAATTATCTTCGTTTCTTTAAGCGATGTAATGCTGGTGTGGGGAAATGCTTATAATTTCCCCATCTGTATCTATATAGGGTTGATATATTGTCATGTGTCGATGTACACAAAAAAAGGGGCCGGTTTAGACATATAGCTCTAAAAAATAACGGATCGACTGTTACTCTTCAAAATGCCATGCCATCGGCATATTAAATTACTTTCTGGGCCCCAGAGCTGGAAGGAATTGACTAGGATCATTTTTGGTTTTTTATGGCATACAGCCGAAAAAACAAAAGGTGAAGTGATTTTTTACGGAACCTGTAAATTTTATACTACCCGAACAACACTCAGGACCTAAGTGAAGAACCCGCAGCGAATAGATCAATAAACCAGACAGAGCCTTATTACTACTTTACGACTATTGTCATTTATTTCAGTACTTTGTTTTTTTTGGCTAGTCAGTGGTCTAACCAAAATACCAATGACTACTAGAATATATGGAATGTTGTATTTTTGCTAGCAGACTGTAACATGGGTATTTTCACTGACGTCTTACTTTAATATATATCAAACCATTCTACATTGCAAGATTTAGATTAAATCGCCCTGGGGAGTAATAGTTTCGTCAGCTTCCACGCGACGGAAATCTGTTTGCCCACCAGTCTTAACAAGAAGCCTAAGATTTTGTACTCGAATGTCCTGGGAGATGGCCTTACACATGTCATAGATACAGAGAGCTGCAACAGAACAGGCTGTCAAAGCTTCCATTTCGACACCTGAAACGTCATACGCGTCATTTATTTATTACAGCTGGATTGAGTCAAACTTGCTTGCCAGTCTATTTCTATGTCGAGTGTAGTACACCAGAACCACTATTTATAAACGCATTTGTTATGTAAATGGCGTCTAGTTGACCTCTTGAGTGATTCTCAAATACCCATTTTCCATTGATCCAATTAGGAAGTCGAAAAATAAAATACTTCGTTGTAACCTAATCGGAGCACAAAAGCGATCATGACTAACTGTTGTTGAAGTGCTAAACAACGGATTGGAATTAGATCAACTAATTCGAGAGCATTCAGACATAGATCCTGATACATATAATATAATGGTACCAATAACCTACCTGTTTTTCCAGTACAAGTAACAGCGGATGTGATGTTAACGCAAGATAGTTGGTCATCTAGACTCAGCGTCACCTGTTGAAACAACTTTCAAACTCATACTTATTAATTATCTTATTATACTTATTAATCGTACATATTATGCGTTAAGCAGCATTAATTACATTTTCTTTGAAATATTATTTCTCGTTTTATTCACGTGCAAGTAATCTCAACAGTTACTCCTGTTACAACAAAGCAGAGAATTACACGTGAATAAAAATTTTTTATGGAATTATAAATTGAATGATGATAAATAAATTGTGCGCACAGTGAGCTATTCATTTCAATTGAGAAATCATCGCTCCGTGTTTGAAACATTAATTTAATGAGATTACTAATAAATTAACAACCCGTCTTGAAAGCGAAATGCCGTGACAAAACGTATATCCTGATCAGAGCGTACTTGTGCTTATTTTAGTGCTCACTAAAGCGGAAAAATAACCCCTGCCTAAGCAGATGATTTAGACGGAGCGGTGCTATCCGCCCATATCGTGCCTGTATGAAATATATAATTGACGCTGAACAAAGACAAGTGGAAATTGGTTTACCCAATGGTCAGACAGCTTTCAAATATGAGCGCCTAAACCTCTCGTTTGAAATGGCGACCTTCTAGGGGAATAATTAGGGATTTACCAGTCGAACCTTGGGTTTAACTTTTTGATGTATAATAGAAAGGGACACACCTGTGAGTGCTCTAGGTTAATAGCGTGACACAGTGGAATCAGTAAAGCAGTCTGTTTTGATGCTTGAATTCCCGCTACACGGGCCGTACTCAAGACGTCCCCCTTCTGGAAACAGTATTGTGCGTATAAGATAGCCACTTAATAATCGCTACCGCGTGATGTACCATTTTGTAACACTATAAGAATTGAATATGTATTCAATACACTTTGACACTTGTTATCCAATACTATTCATTCATTTTACTTAACTTTTCGTAACAAATTTGACATCCTACCTTAAGTTTATTTCTCTTAAGAAGATCAAATACGTCTCTAGGAAGGTCAACTCTGCATGCCGCCTCAGCTCGTCGAACTGCAATAGCTAAATAGCAAGATTTATATTGCATAAGGAAAAGAAAAATCAGCATTTTTTACGGATACTGGGAATAGGCATTAGGGCTGGTAGTTTTCCTTCTAAGTTAAATAAGTACATCAATTAATCCTTCTCAAATATGTAAAAAACACATTAAAGGGCCGTAGATCATATATAATAGATCATTTTAGAGACAGATATCTAGTGGTGCAGTACTTACTGAGACCTTAACCCACCTTTTGTTGAAACATCAACTTGAACTACTTTTCCGGCTAAGTCAACGTGCGACAATGCTGAAGAACTTGACAGAAACCTTCGCTTTAAACCTGCCACAAAGAGAAGGGCTGCTGTTCTTGCTTTGACGCAGTACATCTTATTTTTAAGAATGATATGCCACCTATATAAATCGAAAAACACATCACGTATCCTCTGTGTGTCGAGTTTCACGTCTGGTACCGCCGTTAATTATTCCATTAGACGGCCGACTTTCAGCACGTATTTTATGATTAGTGAGGTTCATATGTTCTTTTTCTATAAATGTAGGCAACTTGAAGTCTTGGTTCAACAGAATACACAATGCTCTAAACGACATGTTTAGGAATACTCGCGTTCGTTGTACCAAAAGTAACATTTTTTTTCCATGACGCCTTATGTCACTGAACTTCGCTACCACTATAGATCGGGTGGCAACGGCCACTCCGTCTCCATACTGAGGTATACGTGTGCCAATTAAATTAGGCTAACTAGGTGGAAACCCTTTCACTACTTTTAAATAAGCGACGGCTTGGGTTGGCATGAAATAAAAGCCTGATGCAACCAACTCTATTCTCCACAGTTTTTTAGCGCCTCAGTGGGTACAGAAAGTATAACTTCTAAGTCTTTAGGGAGAGGTTTCAATTTCGAGTGGTCATTCAGTGAGCTGAATAGAAAACTATTGAAAAGATATTGCTTGCGTCTGTTGTCTCAGCTTTCACTCATGGAAGTATACGTTGAGCCTAAATGTTCAATCATCAACAATCTTTTACGTATAACTATAGAAACGCCTTGTCGACGAAGCTACCGTGTTGATCTGTCAAACCAGTCGTCAGACCAAAATGCATACAGTAACAGATCAAAGGTCTCGACATAGAAGGAGATAGAAGAGACATATGTAGCCGTTGATATCACAAAACCAATAGATCACACGGCACTGAAGTTCACAGTAACGAGTCTGTCTGCGTAGTTTGGTACTTTTGTAGTTATCAATGCCTTTACTCTTTCAACGCAAACTTTAGAATTTTAATTTCAGCGTAAATACTCATTGAAGCGAAAACTTATTTATATGGCCAAATGGCCAGAGCGGGCGAAAAAATGTTTCCTTCGTAGATAATTGAAAATACATATGTTTAAAAACTAACACCTATCAAGACGTACTACGCCTTCACATAGTCTGTAGATCCCACAAAATTTGCTGCTAGCGCTACGTATACAAAATGCGAGCCAATATACATACAATAATACATCTAAAGCATATACAAATTCTGCACATTTTCCTGAGGCACGTCTACGAACAAAATTTATAAAACATAATTGCGATAACAGACATGTTAATTTACAAGCACCATTACGTCATGAATGGGACTAGACTAAGTGGTTCATTTATGAACAATAATTGTAATAAGCTTAAACTCAGTTATTGGAAGACGTAATCTTCCACAATAATTGAAAATAAATCACAGATTAAGTTTCCTCTATTATTTAAGACTCCTCGCTCACAATGTGTACAGCTAGCTTAGTACATTTTGCATGCCGACCCAGGTTAGAGGATTAACTAGAGGACTGGTCAGAAAGTAATTCTATCACTGTTTTTGAAGCAACCTCCAAGAACAATGCAGAAAGACTATCGTTTAGACTGTTCCATTCGAACACTCTTCCTTTGTCTCCCTTTTGGCAAGGAGACTGAGATGTGGGCTGCGAAAAGGCGCTTTTCCGTGGAGAGTGAATACACGCATCCAATGGTAGCATCCGCCGCTGTGTGTACTCCTACCAACATACAAGCGGAGTCCGAGATGATCAGTGATAATATTAAAATGAGACTACCAATCCGATACCTAGTTAGATGGCATGCGTAAGCCCTGAAGCACTTTTTGATATCCAAGCTTCTAGCCGTTTTCTCACTAGAAATCGTTTAATCGTTCTAATTTTGTGTTAAAATTCGGAACATATCTTGGTATAAGCAAATGTGCTGACATGTTGGAAAATGCGTTGGCTGCTGATTTGACAATGGTCCAGCTACTACTACATGACACCGCGTTAAAGACAATCTGGAAGCGCGCTGGAATGATGACCTTCACGTCTGATAAAAATTAGACCACTCACATTAACGTGAGCGAAATGTATTGTATATGAGCCAAGTAGTAACGGGCTCGGAGTATAGACTACTAAACAAATACAGAATGCTATTATTTATATATAAAAAAAAATATCGGTGACATTTTGCCTGTTCGTAGCTGCCTTTCGTAGTCCCCTATTTATTTTTGTCCAAGTTGCGTTTTATTAAGGTGACAATATTATGTAAACTAAATGTCTTATCTCTAAAGTGGCGTATGAAGAGCTTCTGTAACGATTCTTTATAAGGTGGACATGTGAGGCACTAGAAGTCTTCAATTTGATACCTACTCTTACTGTCTAATGTATTACGATTTCAGTTTTAATTGAGATTTCACGTTTATAATGTCTTTCAGGGAAACTTCGTTCTGATTCCGCTACGGCCGTAATTGGCAAAGATCATAGTTGGTGCAGAACGCCGCTTGCTTGTCGTCTGCTTAAAGTAGTTAACGGAAGGCCGTTAACTGGCCGACGACAGTCAGCGGTGCGAATTTTGTCAACTATCATTCAAGGTATGCTAGTAGACATCTGAATTCACGTATGTCTACAATTGGATTGGTTGTCAAAAGGACGGGGCAGCAAAGCAGGTAGAGTGCGCTGCTCCGTGGCGCTCCGTGGCGCTTGCGTCGGTAGCTGTTGTTCTACTGTATCAATCAATCAATCAGCGTGTGACAGAAGAGCGCCTTCGAATATTGCTACCCTGTAAATTTGAAGAAGTGTCGTGATTTAGCTTTTGCTATTGAAAAGAACTTGAGCAAATAGTGTAGAGAAAGATATTCTCTAAAAAAGAAGTTCAATGTATATATTGTTGATAGAGTGTGCCCGTACTACTAGTGATGATTAAACTTTTTGGCAACTTTCACTTACTGAAAACTGCGCCGCATGCCTTCGCTATCGTTTTTATCATTTCACGGCTTCACCAGTTCGAATTTCGTCTAGAAAGAGACATTTCGTGTGTGATAGAACCACGGTCTCCTCGGCAGCACCACTAATTGGTGCCTGTGAAGCACCAATTACTCCATCAGAACATCAGTTGCATTGGAAGGATGTTGGACCTTGCGAGCCTCTTCTGGGCGATTATCTGTTTCGTTCTGCTCGTTCTTATCGTGGTAATCATTGATACAGCCTTGTCCTAAGTAGGAATAAATGAGATGAGGAAAAATCAATTAAATATAATTTTGAGAAGAATTTTTTAGCTTTTCGAAGGCCCTTGTCACAAAAAATAGATATAAGGATTTTTCACAGCTCAATGTATATTTCATGGGTTTAATCGGGCTTCACTGAGGTTAGGCAAATTAAATTCGATACTAATTAATAAAATAAAATGATTCAAAGATATTTGTTAATGCTAAACTTGGTTTTATCTCAAGTAAAAGTATTGACACATTATATTACATGTGCCAACAATGCATATTACTTATCTGTCTTTTATCCAAAAAAGAACTGAAAATCGAAAATTAAAAAAAAAAATGTTATTTTTTTCCTATAAATAATAACTTTGGGTCTATTTGTGCCTACACCACTATATATTTCTGTATCGATTTATGTGGGGGGTATTAGGGGTAGTACAAATTAGATATAATTTTAGCGAGGTGTATCGCAAGAATTCTAGAACAAGCTTTTACTGCATGTCACCTATATTTAAAAAACAATCAAATAAACGATCAAAATTTTACGCAGTGTTTTACATTATTTGTCGAAAGTGAATCGGGACCTAAAGTTAGAAGTTCTCTGCAGATATATACTCGGTTGTACAACATGTATTCTCTCTGATTAATCAAAATACATAATCAAAGTTTGAGCCCTGAGAAGATTTCACGAATTGAGTTTAAGTATTTAATGCGTTTCCCTAGCTTTCGGCTCTACTATATTCAACATCTTCGCGGTATCCGGATATTATCCGCTATGATGAGGAAATGTTTTTCAAAAGTGGGGAAAACCTTCTGACAAAGAAAGCCTTCCCAAAGCTCTCGGATGCACCGACCGTAAAGCTGTCCGTGATTGTTCCAGCATACAACGAAGAGCTGCGACGTGAGTAACACGCGGGAAATATTTCTTTAGTGAATTTTAATGTTTTGCGCTTCACTGAATCGATCTTGAATGATAGTTTGTAGAACAAAGAATATGTACAAATACGCGAGTTTTATTAGCTTATAAATGCTTGGGCGAAAATAAGCTTAGGAAAGGTTCTAAGCGGAAATGAAAAAGCACAAGTCGGGTGTATACGAATATGCAGGAGTCCTAAATCGAGTAAAACCTGTTTTCTTAAAGCAGCTGCTTGTCCCAGTCATCTTCATACATGGACTATCATCTCGTGTATTTGCTCAGTTATCCACGAGATACTGTGATCTGGTATGCGTAAGTTAACAGAGTAATGAGTGTCGGCCGCTTGCTCCAATAATAAAATGAGCACGATATTTTCGCCCAATGTGGAAAATGGACGACACTGTTTAAAATCCTTATATAGTGATCCTTGTTACTAATGCGATCAAACATGCCCAAGTTACATAAGTGTCTTTTTATTCAAAGTTCCACCGATGTTAGACGAATGTACACAATATCTGGAGGCTCGACGAAATCAGGAAAAAGACTTCACTTACGAGGTTAGTTTGTTGAGGTTTCATTACCTGTTTTCTTAGATATTAAATAAGGAGTTTACAAAGATCTGTGTATATTAATTATATTACAACCTATAAAATCAAACAGCTAGCATGGCTAGTGTAGGATCTGTTTGTTTTCATGTGAGTTTCGTTTTATAACTTACGAGTGTCATTTTTTTTATATGTTAGATAATTGTAGTAGATGACGGCAGTCACGACCGAACGACGCAAGTGGC
Organism: Varroa jacobsoni; assembly: GCF_002532875.2. Taxonomy (NCBI): domain Eukaryota; kingdom Metazoa; phylum Arthropoda; class Arachnida; order Mesostigmata; family Varroidae; genus Varroa; species Varroa jacobsoni. Next base: position 85,721 of record NW_019214524.1, read on the forward strand.
ATTAGAGTACGCGGCGCAGCTGAGTGCACAGCGTTTCCGCGTGCTTACGTTGGTAAAAAACCGTGGCAAAGGAGGAGCAGTCAGACTGGTACGCGCCTTATACTCTTTCACCATTTACACCGATTTCTGTATTGGCATATGATTTGCTTAAAGATTTTCTTAACGATTATTAACACATTATCACAAACAAGGACTACAGTTCGCAAATATACTTTTGCCCATAATGGCAAACTATTCAGCACAATAGCAGTTATGCTATTGTGAAATGTGAAACACTGGAAAGCTTTTAAAGTAAAAACTGAGGGAAGATATTAATCGTAGCACTTTGTCTCAACTTGATATCCTGATTTTCAGGGAATGCTGAGTGCGCGGGGTGAGTTGCTCCTTTTCGCAGATGCGGACGGTGCAACGATGTTTGAAGATTATGAAAAACTAGAGGAAGTAATGGTTGCTTCGCGGTGTAAGGTATGTACTACGGAATGATTATTATATCTTTATGGATCTAGGGTGTTGTATGTGATTGTGCTATCCGCAAACTTGGATAAATAGGTACACTTTAAGTTTATGCTACGAACCCGTCTGACGTTGGGATTGGGCCTGGGAAATTTGAAGATATTTTTCTATATAGTCTTTATCATACGTGACTATATACAAGATGTGTGTATTAGTTGACTTCGTTGTATTTGGAAACTTAAAACAGTAACATACTTTGTAGCGTAGATTTAGAACTATATATATAAAGCACCTCTCGTCCAAAGTATCTGCAATATATAGTTAAAACTCGCATATGGTGTTAGTGATTAAAAACACACGATATAGCTCTTTTTCCCGCGCTCAACGCTGTTTCATAAATAAGCCTAATTATTTACATATTTTTATTTGTTTCTGTGTACAGTGCTCAATGGTTACCATAAGTCAATTTTACACTGTGTTTAATTACCGTGTTTTAATGTGAGCATTGAGTAGTACGACTTATCATTTCTTTAACAATTTTTTTCGTGTCCAAAATAATGCACCGACCGGTGTTTTAATATTTGTTGTCATGGATGCGCTTTTTTCAGACTGCATATTCAATTGTTGTCGGGTCCCGGGCTCACCTTGAAGAAAAATCGGTTGCAGAACGGACGCTGTTTCGTACAGTTCTAATGTACGGATTCCACGCTTTGGTTCGTTGATCTCTGTCAATTTAAGATGACTATCGTCAGCTTTTTTCAGCAGCAAGTGACCTAGAGCGAATGTTTTCTCAACTATTAACTACTAGAATAGAGCTTATAAGAGCTTCCTTTTATCAACCAAGAAACGTATATTTGCATTTTCAACAAACCGCATGAATATTGGGACTCGAGAAAGCTCTGTGTTGTCACACGTAATACGCCTGTTACTAAGAGGTGATTGGATTTTAATGCATGCGAGCATCATATCTATATGAGGCTCATATGTGTGTAGCCCGTTCTTCGCAATGCATCTTTTGGTTGACTATTAAAAAAGTTATCCTAGTGAGTTATCCTCGTATAAAACGATGGCAGGCGATGAGAGTTATTGAAAACACGCTTTTTATTTGATGCTGTGCTGTCCCCATACGCGGTATTTAAAGGTGGAGCAATTTCAGTATCGACGTGACCAGTCTTGTGAACTTTCATGTTGACGCTTCTATTTACAGGTGATGTTGTTTGCGGTTCGAGGAATCCGCGACACGCAGTGCGGTTTCAAACTCTTTAGCCGTGAGGCTGCTCGTGTCATCTTCACCTCCCTTCACGTACAGCGCTGGTGACTACTTCCTTGTTTCTACTTAGTCTAGGCGTATCGGATTATTTGGAAGTACATTTGCTCAACAAGCAGTATCACTCAAAATAGCTGTTATTTATTTGTACGTTCTTAACTTCAGGGCCTTTGACGTAGAAATGCTGTTTATCGCTCAACGACTCAAATTCGCTATCAGTGAGGTAAGGAGTTTGTCTTCTGTCTCATTGTTCTGCTAAACCGTAGTTAGTAAGCTCAGTTACGTTTGTAAATTATAGTGGATAGTGATTCTCCACTACGATCTGAAAGCTTAGATAGGGGCTCTGTGCGGGCGTTCAACGAATTTAGCTAACTTTCTAACTTAACTTCCATGCATTAGGTGGCAGTTCGGTGGACCGAGATTGAAGGTTCGAAAGTGACGCCATTCTGGAGCTGGGTCGAAATGGGAATTGATCTGGTGCTAATCTGGTATCGTTATCTGATCGGCGCGTGGGCTATTCGGGCGGCAGTTCCGATTAGGCACAGCGAAGAAGCCCGTAAAACCCGATGATTTGACCGTAGTAATAGACTAGTCGGCCCGTGGACAGTGAAATCAGAGATCTCTCTGAAATGGCCTAAATGAATAATTTATATATCTCGCCTTGTGCGCTTTTACAAGCTACGATTAGCCTTCGTCGTAATTTTTTACTGACCTGCTAGCTAACGTAACATCGTTGATTCAGCAGTGCGAAGGAAGCAAGATGTTTCCAAAAAATTGCAGGCTATATATACATTTTGATAAATGTGTTAAACTTTTGATGCCAGAAACTCAACACATTGGGAAATGTGTTAAGTTTCTGGCATATGTTACTGAGATGCATTTCATCCGACTACACGAAGCGTTCTTTTATTCTATTCAGTTTTTTCTGATTAGGCAACTTAAAAATTACGTTGTTACAAATCATCGAGGAAGTGGCCAATGTCACATTAATTCTGAAAACTAAGTTTTGAGCCTAACTGGAATGAAAAAAAGATGTCAGGAACGGAAAAATTCGTCCAGTCTATTCCGCTTTCGTTTCATCGCAAATTCAAGCATACGTATATAAAAATTTACGGGAATTCTGTGGGAAACAATTAGCAGAATTGTTCTTCTATTTCGCATGTTCGCATCCATGATCTTTCAACTTTTTTCCGTGAAAACACTTCTATTTAACTGAAATCGTTGACACTTCAGCAGCCAGTGCCAGAGATTTATTACCATACTAAAACTCTGCATACTCTGCTGTAAAAAGTTAACATAGCGGCAATAGAACCGTCAAGCCCTATTGCTGTTATGTTAACTTGTACGAAGGTGTTCATCTGGTCAAAGCGAATATCTGAAGAGACAACGGATTTTCGCAAAAACATGACAAATAGTTTTTCTTTTGCACATACTACTAAGTCAATGTAAGGCCTTTTACAACTTTCTCGTAAGTTACGATCGATTTGCTAAAAACTTAACTTGCCTACATTTGCAAAGTATTCAGTGCAACGGTGAATTGGTATGCAACAGACAAAGCAGTTTGTAACCAAGAAAGTTATGGCAAATTTTTCATACATTAATGGCCTCACTGATAGAACTGTTGCGGTTTACTATACATCACCTCAGTTTTACAAGTAGTATAGCTTGGTCCTGAATATTTTGCACCTATGAATTAACCTTTGCTTTAAACAATTTCCTAAAGATGCTGCACCGACTCAAGAGAGATCTCGTAACGTGTGCAAAAGAAATACGGTGAACTCGATGCATTGTAAATAGTACTGAATTTTGCAATAACTCGGTTACTGAGTACAATCGAGAAAACCAGGTATTTTGAAGTGTTATATATAACTAATAATCTATTTCTAGGATATGTATGAGTACGCTTGTTTTATAACGGGATAAATAAAAGATTAATCATGTACCGTTTCTTATTTTATTTATTACGATCGAGGTCTTATGTTGGATCCAAAACACAGACAACCAGTAGAATTGGAATCATCAAAACGACTAGTGAGTGAAACAAGAGCGATAAATAAACGTATTTTACTTCGAATAATAAAAAATAAAAATAGAATGGTAAACTGTTTCATAGAGTCTAATGCCTGTTGCGTAAGATACAAACGAAATATTAATATGTTTTCTCATGCAGATAGTAACGATTATCAGTTACAACTGTGAATAGACAATCGCATTAACGAAACTAATTTAGTAACAAATCTATACGCTAATGAATCGTAACATGAGCCAAACAAAAGTTGCGCCTGTGTCCGTTGCGGAGGCCTCGTAGACTCAAGTCCAAAGGCGTTTCTCTTGAACAACGTAGCGCAGTCGCAGCTGGGCTTAAATTCATTCTGCTGTTAACATTACTGTATTAAAAATGTTTCTGCGGTGTATACACAAGATACTTGAGGAAAATGAAAATAAGTGAAGTAAATAAATAACAACACGACCAATAAAAACCAATATATTCTATTATTTACTTTATATACAATGCCTTAATTTCCATATATACACAATTCATTTAGTCACTATCGTCATGTTGGTTTTTTTTTAAATTTCCAAAAACTCCTTGAGGGACTGGCTTCGTTTCAACTTTATCCTTCTCATAATCGGATTCATCGTCATCTTCTTCGCCACAATCTCTCCTATCAGCCGATGCATTCTTGTTGGTGTTCTCACTTAGGCTCTCCGGATCTTCCCCATCTTCGTCATCTTCTGAAGGGAGCTCGATTTCGTCGGGGTTGTCGGCCCGTGTTTCCTCGTACGCCGGTTCCGTATCTTGGGCACGGATAAATGTCAGGGCTTTGCCAGTAATGCCGACTGCGGGCTGTTGCATTTGTGTTTTTGACGGATGTTCGTTCGTATTTATTACTGCAGAAGTAGTCTGCGAACTGTATGGAACAGCCAGATTAAGGCTTACCTATAAAAAATGTTACACAGGTATAAACCATTTAGATTTACAAAATCACATTATTTGCAGCATTGCATTTATCAAGATCTGATGGATTTAATAGGCTTCAATGAAGATACTTTTCAAAACAACAACAGTTATTTCTTGAGGGAATTTGGTAATGGCACTGAAGAGCCAACGCATATTTCGAATAGTTGTGATACAGAAAGAAATGCTACGCTTCTGTATTTCAGCTTATTAGAACATATGAGCAAAAAAAGTACCTATAATTGACGGTCTATAATAAGTAACCCAGGCTCATTTGGGGAGGAGCTTTGACACTTCAATTTAGTTGCAAAACTCTAGTTGCTATTCCCAAGCTAGATCACTTTAAGCATGGCATATAGGTTAAAAGGAAGCTTAACGTAACAAAAGACAGATGTCTCTAAGAAAGCTTGAAAATAGATCATATACTTATAATTCTAAGTCCAGATGCTCTACTATATCTACAACATGTTTTATGAGAGTAAATAAAAGTGATAGAGCGACAGGAACTTCTAGCTCCAAACAAAGTTGCATTTGCAAAAAAATTTAACGAACCTGTGTATTAAATGTAGCCTGTACGCTACGCTTTATTCGAAGCATCTCCCGAGCCGTATCGGTGTTACCGTGCGAGACTTCGAATTCTTTCCAGGCACTCCAAAATTGAGGTTGAGTGCGTGGGTCGCACATTTGAGAGCAGTGCATCCAGATAGCGCGCGCTCGATCAACTTCGCCCAGTTTGCACTCCAATTGTGCAAACTGCATGCACATCACGATGGAGTCTGCGTCTGGCAGATTTTCAATCGCCTGAAATAATTAATTCAAACAAAACATGTCATATTATCGATTTAAAAATTATGTAAGAGAGGAAATATTACAGTTTTGTAAGTTATTATAGCCGCCCTGCAGCTATTCTTTAGTACATAACGCTTAACTTAATTCGCGCCTTCCCGCGATGTTTATTATTACAGATTTCGGATCAATTTAAAATACTAACTAATTCGTTATTCATAAGTATGCATTTAGGACATACCTTTTCATAGATTGGCCTCGTATGAGTTAAACCAAACAGCGTAGCAGCGCGCTTAATCTGCAGCTCAAACATTTCTCTTTTCTCGTTGTCCGGCACGACTTCGGCAGCTCTCTCATAGATGGACATGGCATGACGCGCCAGACCATGTTCCTCCTCTAGCTGTGCATATAGCAAATAGATATTTTTTGCGTATTTTGAGGGGCATTGCTCGAGGCACTGTTCAAACAAGTCACGTGCCCGCTCGAGCTTCGTTCCAGCAAAACGTTTAAGAAACTTACTTAGATATGTGTGCCATATATCATAAACGTTCGGCCATTTAAACAGAGCTACACCTTTTTCGTAGACCCGGAACGCCTCCTCAAAGTAATTGTGTTCCTCAAGAAAAAGAGCACAATTCAGGATGATCTGTGGTGTCCCAATACGAAGATCAATGATGTGATCATAGACTGCCTTCGTCGTTTGAAGGGTACCAAAGCTTTCTTCTAGATCGGCGTATAGAGACCACACTTTGATGTTCTTGTGAAGTCGTAGTTGCACAGTTTCCGATTGATCGTGATAGGCAACCTGTCGTGACGGGGGTGTTGTGGCAGTACGGCAGAGTTTGATGGCTTCTTCAATGTTGTCGTGTCGTAATTCCAACTCAGCATACTCACACCACACGTTGGCCAGATCGTCGACTTTAGCGTATGGCACTTGGGTCGCCTTACGGAAAATGATTCGGGCGTCATCTACCTGATCTTTACTTTCGTAAAGTTTAGCAAACTCGATCCATATCTGACAGAGCTTTCCTCCGCATGCTAGTTTTGGATCAACTGTTTGTACAGCCTTTGTGAATGTGCGAATGATCTCTTTTACATCATCCCTCAGTAATTTGACGCGTTTAAGCCATTCACCGACGTTATGTGGATTCTGTCGAAGCACCACCGAATTCAGCAGTAGCGGCCGGCGATCCATAAGGTATTCGTACCTTGCCATTTTCAAATTAATTTCCAGATCGCTCTCCTTTGTCTGAATTTCTTGCGCTAGCATGTTCCTTATCAAGCCGTATTCGTAATGCGAGTACGTCTCAAAGATTTGCGAAAAATCTCTAACTGTCAACACACTTTCCATTGCCTCCTCATACACGTCGCGTGCTCGTTCAAACAGCCTCGATCTGATGTAATAATCTGCTAGAGAGCACCATAGCTTACCTTGTTGGTCTGTATATTTTTTGATGCCACCTCGGATTATGGCGTCTACACGAAGGTTACTTTCTTCCATTTGATCAGGGTTTTTAGATATGAGTTCACATAACTCCATCCAAAGTTGATGTTTCGGTTTCCCTCGCGCAGAAGTAAACTCAGGATCGTTCACCATGTCTACTAGGAGTTGAGCCGCTTCACCCAGTCGCTCAATCGAGATGAAGTAATCAACCGCTTTCTCGCGGGATTCGGGGCTCAACTTCAGAAATCTACGATATACACGAACGCCTGTTTCAGGAATGTCATGATACTCAACAAACGCTAGGTAATCTGGCCAAATGCGGTCATGCTGCGTTATCGGTAAAGCGCGCAAGGCTCGATCAAATGTGTGTCGAAGTCGTGTGACAAAGCGTCGCCGGTGTAAGAATTCACAATACATCAGCCATATGCGAGGCATTTTGTGCATCCAAACAAGAGCCCGCTCGAAAACATTGCTCACATCTTCAAAGGCTGAGTCACTGGGGTAAAGTTTCATCTCTTCGAGAGCTTTGACACGAAGCGTGAGATACTGGTGCCATATTTTGTATGAGCCCGGTAGTACTTTCAAGGCTCGTTCATATACCAAGTTAACGGCATCCCGATTTCCTTTGGAAGTGCGTTGTCGCTTAAATTCTGCATAGCGTAGCCAATGACGAACGGAATACGGGTTTCTTAACAATTCCTCCTCATATGCTACGTCATCCTCTTCGAATAGAACAGCTACCATCTGTGCATCCATGATGACTGTGTAAAGATAAACGATACGAGCATAAATCAAACAATACATATTAAATAGTAAGTGAAGGCTATTCGAAGGTATAATATAAAAATCTAGTTAGATTTTTTCCTTTTACTTTACCTACCTTTATTAACGATTTTCATGTTCCTTTTGAACTCCTTAGGAAGATACAGAACTAGTGCATAATTTTATCATCAAATTAATATGCATCAAATTAATAAAAAGCTAAGGTATACATGAGACGTCAGATTCGTAATTTCAATTAAGATTTCCAGTCAATGGGCACACGTTTATATTTAATTCAGAATTATGAAGTAAGAATCTCGTTAAATCCAGTTCCCAACGTCATGCACGGCTACTAGAAAAATAGACAAAAAGCCACCTTCAAGGGCCAGGTGAGAGAACTTCTAAATTTCTTACAGACTACTCAGTGACTTGTACTGTTTGTTACTCCTTCAATGAGCAAACAAAACTCTTACCAGAGAAGTTTCTAGTAAGTACTTTATATATATATTCTCTGACTAATACATTATTTACACAATAGTTAGGTCTAAACAATACAATATATTCTAAATGCTCAAGTTCTCAAGAATTATTAAATAAAAAAAATCATTATATCATTAGTTTACTTGCTACCATTTACACTTTATAGATTGGTCCAAGTACTTAAATTGAATAATCTATATCTGTCTTGAAAATTAAATACTGTCGTACGGCCTATAAGTGTATTTTAGACCATGAGTAAACTGTTCCAATAGAGTTGAATGTATAAAAATGTTTTGTTTCCAAGGGTTATGAACGAATGAGTACGATAATGAAACGTAAAATTGTTTTTGAATTGCGAGCCAACGTTTATGTGATAACATATATTCTAACGTGTTTATAGCGCTTACCTTCAGCCATATCTGAGCGTATTCCTTCTGAACAAACCTTTTCGAATTTAGGTAATTAAGCACCGACAATAACATCCTACCTCAACTTGCGTGTTAACACAGCTGTCCAATACTGTCGTCTGCTAACACGGCCCATACATTCGCTTTGCAGTAGATTATTTGAAGCTTTGCTTAGCTGTTCCATTCGTATAACATAACTTGTTTATGATGACACGAAGAACCTGGCACATGAATAGAAAGATGCTTTCCGTAGAAACATGAACTGATGACGAATTGTGATGAACGGCTGTATCTTCTCTCCACCCGATTTGTTTACAATCAACAGTTACGCTGGTGCTTGCCGACGTTCGCATGTGTGCGCGCGCTGCCAAAGCGGTTGCCCGTGGCAAATTTTCACGTCGCCCTCAACGTGCACTCGAATCCACATCGGTATACTTCTTGTACTGGTGATAGAAAGTGTTACTAATACCTCGGGTTATTTGTCGAAAATGTAACCGCTGATGTTGTCCTTTCGCTGAGGAACGGGGTAGCAGCTTGCTTTTAGGTGCGTCGGTATTTTGTTCGTGACATCTTCGGGCTTGTGCTTTAGTCTGGTGCGCGAAAAGAAATTCGTTTCTGAACTAAGATTGTGTTCATTAGTATTGTTGCACCATGGCGAAAGGGGTTATACAGCCTTTACAAGCAATCGCCCGCCTACAAATTGAATTACGTAAAATGCAAGAGGATAGTCTTGAGGGTGTCATACTCAAGCCCAAAGAAGACAATCTCTTGCAATGGGACGTCGTCATTTTTGGGCCACCACAGACGCTCTACGAAGGCGGGTACTTCAAGTTGTTGATGCAGTTCCCGAAAGAGTATCCCTTTTTACCGCCAACAGTGAAGTTTATTACACCTATGTGGCATCCGAATATTTACGAGGATGGTAGGGCCTGCGTCTCTATTCTCCTTACAGGCAAAGACAGTACACTGAAGGCACTCAGGTCGTATCTGTGGAGCCCGTCGCAAAACATTAGATCCGTTTTGCTGTCAGTCATTTCTATGTTGAACGAACCGAACACCACTTCGCCCGCAAACGCCCATGCTGCACGCATGTACAGTCAATGGATGAAAAGCAATAAGCAGGACTCCGAGTACGAGAAACGAGTGCGGCACCTTGTACAGCAGACACGTAAAGATGCAGCTCGCGACAAGGTTAAGGTTCCGACTACGATGAATGAATATTTGGTCGCAAGAATACGGGTGTAGCGGCGCCAGCGCTCGTGGCGATCGTTGCAAAGACGCTTAGGATTGTGACGTACGAGTGCGAGATCGACCTTAGCAACTGCTGTGATTTGAAAGTGACGAGAAGCTTCTGAGGAGGACTCACTAAGGGTCAGCCATGAGTTTGGATAGTGCTTGTGTTAGGTACATATTCCACTGTAGTAATTGCGTTTTTTTTTCGAACTCAAAAACATGCGGAGTGTATATGAAATCGAGAAATAATGAACTCAATATATTGCTATCTCTACCAAATGCACGAAACAAGTTTATCTGTTCATCCAAGATCTCATTAATAAAGCTTCAAAATGTATGAAAAAGTATAATAAACAGACCTTTTTCGAAAAGAAAAAATGAGAAGCCTTTACTTAGATACTAAAGAAATACTCCTAATTTTAGTGAGGTATAATTTTGATGCATATCTATATTTATTCATAGATCAATGTTGTTTAAGGATATAAGCGTGGTATCCCAACGTAGCACATTCATTCCTTTGTTCTATCATGCTGGGTTACGTTGCAATGCTTGTGGGAGTAAGCGAAATCATGGATTTAAGGGACATTAGTCAAGCAAGCGTTTCAATAACTAAGCGGCACTCTGCCGCTTTAAGTTTTAAAGCTACAAAGATTGTTATTTATTAGCGTATGTTATTATCCACGCAGTATGTTCTTTTGGAGGATAAATATTTATTATTATTATTATTCCTATTAAATCACACTTATTTTGCCAAGCTGATTATAGCTCTTGCCAACATCATGTTTAGCGGATTTTTTTGCGTGAACCCGATGTTTTTTAGAGATGGCTTTCTCATCATCATGAATGCTTCCCTGCCAAGTGAATACTACACATAAAAGAAGCGTAGACATTGTTGCAGTCATCTTGAAAATGGTCGGAAAAAGCCTGAGTCGTTTTAGGGTAATGGTTAAGATAGTAATTCAGTAATAGCGATAAGATTAGCTGTTACTTAATTATTAGCTGTAACATAACGGCTATAACGGTTTGCAATAGGCCGCATTTTTACATTTATTATTGCAGTTGACATAATGTTGAGCAAAAAAACTTGAATCAATGGAATTAAAAGACGCATGATATTTATTCTTATTGACTTTATTGGAGTATTTCTACACATTTTTTGTATTACCAACGAAACTTAAAGTTGTACATAGATTACAGAACACACACTACTAATATATTTTCGGAAATTCCGAAATAAGTATACCTAAATGACAACACATTTTGTAAAATTATAGGTTCGTCATTAATACATGGCATTTATTATTTATATTATTGTGACGATGTTATACCAGCGTAGTCTTTCATATAAAATGTACACAGAGTATACTTTGATCGCTTTGTTACGCACACAAATTAGTCACTCATCAATATCTGTCTATAATCATCATTCCAGTAGTGATCTCATTGTAGAAAATCGTTACACAGTTATTCCTTCGTAATCGTTTCATTCTTGCTTACAAACCAGGCCAGATGAAAAATCAAACTTGGCTCATTTTTAGTCTTAGCACCTATTGATTTCACAGTTGTTGGGTGTCTGATGCACCTCTATATAGATTACATCACTCTTAAAATAATAACTGAATCAGCCAGGAGACCGCAGATAGTCTTCATCAAATCGTTCGTGGATGAAAAAAACGATTTCGCTTGTCATAGGCATTCCGATACTTTAAATTTCGCGTTTCAAATCAAACTTTTTATAGTTGTGAAATCTGATGTAGAATGTTCGTAATTAGCGTTTTATGATTGTTCAGTTCTTTTTACATAGGCGTTCGTCAAAAGCAAACATTATATATTATTAGTAAAAGAGAACCACATACATATAAAACAATCATGATATGATTTAAAAAAGAAAGTAGGAAACGCGACGTTCAGAAGGTCTGTTTTGGCATGAATTTGTTGATCAACTGCGTCACATCGCTATTCACAACCAAGAGATGCACGTACGTATGTGTGGGCATGTGCATAACAGTGTTATATATGTCGTTGTGGAAGTTGTGTCGTCTATTTTGTCCAGCCAAATATACGCACTGGGATATATCAGGATTTGGTGCCAGCCATCCTCGCACGTGAACTCTAGATTTTAGCGTTTTCTCTAACGTTACGATACAGATTCTGTTGGTCCCTGCATAGAACAACGAATCATTGCTTTTGTTTGAAACAGAATGAATATGCAAATTGGTCATTTCGAGTTGTCTATCGACACTGAAATCAAGTTATCATTTTAACGCTGAATTCAGCTGAATATGTATGTAGGGTAAACATATTTATCTTTAGCGTGTTCACAAATTTCAATTATCATCGACTAAAATGCTGCGTCCAAATTTGTAAAAGAAATAGATAATTACATTTCCTCTAATAAGTTTACATGATTTGGGCACGGCTGATCTCAGGAGAATATTTCCGCTGATTGTAATAACAGTATGCAAAGCATACAGTTACAAAGGATATTCAGGCTAATACTTGCAGGCTGAATAATAAATCTTTATTATTTCAATAGCTTTGCTAATATATATTTCACACGATTGTATGGTTAGTAGGCACGATGACAAGCCGTCAATTATGAATTCACATTTAGAAAGTGACAAGTGTACGGCAAGATTTGTACATTTTTTTTATCCCACGCCTTCTTAAAAAACATTTTAAGTACACACCGCAATTCACAGCTATTTTTGGCAATATTTATTTTATTCGCTGCTTACTTTTCAGACGAAAGGATTCTATCAAAAAAAAAAAAAAAAAAACTGTTAAATTGGATTAAGAAAACTTGTGATTTAGTTATAATTGACTTCTTCACTTATCAGGACGAAGAACCTACTTGGTTCTGTGCACAAATAGAGACGCGTTAAAACAAGATTGCATCAGTAAAAAACATTTTTTAGGTGTGTGTACAGACAATGACACACCGACCTAAACTCACTATTTATATTTATCTCGATGTAATCGAAAATGTAAGTCGAATTATTATAGCACCACTTGAACACTTAAATTTACCCGTTCACGTAAACAGACACACACACACTTTTGACTTTGACAAAAGTATAAATTAATCTGCATACACTTCCTACATACTATTGTTATCATAAACCTAACCAAGCGTTTGTTTAAAAGTACGCTACTGTACAGATAAATATAAATACAGTTTTTCTCTGGTCACTCCTTTATTTCTCCTTATCTAGTAGACAAAAAATATTAAAAAACTCCAGTTTATAGTAAGAAAACAATTGATTCGAATTCGTGCACGAACACAGGATAGCAACTCCTCACTCAGTTACGACAAGCGCGGCTCCTTTATTTAGAGCAGCTTCTCAAACTATAAATTACCAAATAATTAAGACATGTCCTGAAAGCTTTTTGTATTGGATTGCATAGCGGCCACGGTAACAGAAGCATATGCGTCTAGTAGCATTGCAAAAACATGGCTAGTGTCAAAGTTCGTGTTCAAAAAAATATTTGCTTTGTTCACAGAACCTCATCGAAGCAAATATTGTATATTATTATATGCACAATCTACATTGGCTTGTCGTGTTTTTCTTTAGTTCTAAATCATTAAGTCGGTTAATCGCTTTGGTTGAGGGTAGCAATTAAAATTGACAATGGCGTTCATCTACAAAATGTAGAATACAAAAACTCTTTCTTACAACTCCTCCTTCAGGTTTTTTAGACGAACATGGTGTAATTTAGTAAAAGTAAACAGGACAGCTCTAAATATTGGGCGATGTTATCTGTTTGTACATAGGTCACGTCATGAATTTAGGTAGTAAACCAACGTAAATATACGGAATAGGCCTTCCGACTGACGAGACATATTACTATCTATGTATGAACAAACGAAGATTGTTTTTATGCAGAATACTTATTATGATTAATCACTGGATTTCCGGCATACTATTAGATACCAATCCTTCTAGTAAACGGCTTCCCATCCTATTTAGTACTATGCATTAAATAATTTGACAGTTCGTTTTAGACTGAAGCATATGAAGCTACTTGAGCTTTATCATCAGCCTTATTATGCCTATTTTGCTGACAATTTTATACAGTGTTGGAATTGTATTTTCGTGTATGGATTCTTAGAAATTTTTTTTTCTATAAAATGTTTTTGTCTTGATCATTGTCATAACCTAAACGGACGTCTCGGATTGGAGTCGTAGTTGGAACTTGTTACATTTGGGATCGACCACCTCCTCTGTAATATTGAAGTGCGGTAAATTATGAACGCTGGCCATCAAGGATACGTCGCCTTGGCGAAGGATAAATGTGATGCCCTCCTTTACTGGTCGAGATAAGAGAACGTCACAGACCAAGGCCCATGACTGAATGGACGTTGCCAACTCACGTTCATCTTGTAGAACTGGCTCGTATTTTAAGTATTTCTCGAGGAATGCCTTTGGACTAAGATCATAATGCAAGCAGGTAGCGAGATGTTCGAGGATGCCCTGCATCGTGTGCCGAGGTTGCTGCCTTGTGATTCGAAGGAATTTCTGCAAAGCACGCGCCATTGACGGAAAGACGGCCTGAGCAGCTTCCTGTGGATCCATCAAGAACCCTCCTGCCCCCGTATTTTCCTGGTTCTCCTTCACGCGTTTAATATGAGTAAATGCATCTTCTACTGCGGTGATCAAACGAGCGCGGCGTTTCTTAACCCGTTTCTCATAATCATGTTCGGCGAATAAACGATCCGTCGTTCGCCGTCCACCACTTTGGCCATTCACTTGCGACGTTTGGCTGGCACCACTATTCAGGTCGTAGACTTTGAATGACGGTTGCGAATTATGCTTTTTGGCCGATGTTGAGCTGGGTAACTGTTCAAGGAAGGGATTGTACACCGGGAAGTCTCGGTAATAGTTCTCAAGAAGATGAACAGCCGCTCGCTGTATACTAATAGCGCCTAGTGTGTAGCTCTTCGAAGCTCCATCGGGACTTCGGACAACCTTAACGTAGTACTGTGGGGGGAGATGACGTATCTCGAGTACGAGAACTGCGAGCAATTGAACCCAGAGCAGTGTGTCGATCATGGAAAGAGCAAACTGTACAATCGATAAATAGGTAAGGTCGAAATCTTCGTAGCGGCGTTCGTATATTCGTACCGAGTAGAAAAGCCAATACGAGATGATGACCACAAGGGTGAAAGCCATAATGACGGCGCGGAAGACAAACACTCGGGGCAAGGTTGCCCTTGGTCGACGGAAAAACACCGCCCAGCAGCCACCGAAGAGGATGCAAAGTCTGAAAGCGAAGCCGTTAAGAAGACCATCGCACTCTGGCCCGCAAGCCTGCACCTTCCACGGTTGCTCCCAAAACGGTAATTTCGGTAGTAGAACCATACCTAGAGGCGATAAAAAGGCTGCAATTGACAGAAATGCCGCCACGATGCTGCCTAACCACATGTGAATAAGAAATATTCCAGATAGGCCACGCCGGTCGGTGCCTAGCCGGGAGATGTCTTCAGCTGAAAGTGATCGTTCGGATGTGGCACCTGTAATACATGTCGTATTGTCTGCCCAGTTGTCGTCCTGCGGCAGAATTTGAACTTCGACCACTTCATCGGTAACATGACCCCCACGGCCATCGCGTCCAGAGCGATGCGACGTTTTGCTTTCTTTGACAAGGGCTGGACTGCCACCGTTGGCAACAGCGATGGTCGGAGGCATCTCAATTGCGCTTGACATATTGACCGAACTGTTAACAGAGCCTAGTCCACCTCCGCCATTACCCACTGATGTATGGTGCTGCGGGCTTGGACTGTGGAACATACTCATACCGTCGAACAATCTTTGCTGATCTAAAGGATTGTTTTGTCCATGACCGATATTAGATATGTTGCCGCTACCTTGACGAGTCTGGCCATTGTTGAAACCTAATGGTGATTGGCCGATGGGCTGCTGCTGATGTGAACGCCCGAGATTTAGTCCGAGCGACGGCTGTGGCGAGCTCCCGTTGTTATTCCCAATCGACCCGGAAATTTGGTCAAGCGGTCCATGCCCAGAGTAAGGTGGCGGAACCCGACGAGGTCCGTGTGAAGGTGAATTTAACATTGTCATGAGCAAGTATCGTAAATATCGTCAACGTAGTCAGTAGAGTTATTTTACACCTCACATACACACAAACGCATACACGCAAACACTACGGCGAAGCGACACAAATAGGCGAAATCTTCATCGCTGTGTCGTCACAAATGACGACGGCCTATCATTTGCTGCCGAACTTACTATATCTATGTATAACGCACGAAATTAGTGGTTCTGCTCATACAGAGTTCTCCACGTACAAATTTCACATTTGAAAATTGCATAGTACAAATACACACACGGGGTAACTCACACGCGATTTAATAAATGCTCGTTGACCGTTTGGATACTTGGCGTGGTCTTCGGTTCCTTTTTTCCTAATCAGACTAGCTCTATGCGTGCATTGAAGCTGGAAACTGTGGGAACACGAACGGTAAGTGATTAACGGCAGTAAAACTGGATGTAGGAAATCAAATGGATGTTTCTATCGTTTACTCCCAATAGCAGTGTGTACTATTCTCGTTGTTTTTCTCTTAATTAATCAAGCGTACATGGTAAGAAGTAGGGCTTTTGCAAGACTGTTACAATAAACAATTCTTAAGTGGCTTTCACGGGGTGTTCTGTTTTAACCCGTCCGTTTAGCCTTGGCACTGTTTGATGATCTCGTCGGCCTCATGATGTGCTATCTCCGACTTCGGTCTCGAGGCTCATACACATTCACTTTCTATTGCCGTACATCTATTTATCCACCACACGCACCTACATGCGCCATACACCCAGCTTTCACCAGTCGGAGCAGAATGTTCCGTATTGCCGTCGAGAGGCTGTCGCATTAGAACTGGATTACTGAATCTGTAGCTGCCGCTTCTCTGACTGCAACTGTTCTTCCTAGCAGGAATCGCAGCTCTTCACCGCAGTAGCCTGTCGCTACCAGCAGACCTCGAATCGACTGTATCCCTGCGACTGCAACTCCTGTTATGTCTTCGTCCGGCAGTGATGTTTACATCAAGCAACAGATTCAGAGCGGTACTCCGGTAACGCACACACTCTTACAGACAACAGCCAAGCAAAGTTCCGCACATCGCCAGCCGAGAGGCCTCCGCGAGCGAACTGAAGCAGTGCAGCAACAACAACAACTGGAATAATAGCAACTAGCAGCCAGTCAAGAAGTAGAAGCAGGCCGACAACGCAAAGCCAAACGACCAAACCGACGACCCGCGGTCAGCCGGGAACGCAGGCGAAATCGAAAAGCGGGGTTCTTCAGCTGGCAAGCTCTACCTTCATACGAGCAGCACCGTATAGCTAGGCCTGCTCAATCGGTCTGCCTATACCAGCTTCTCTTAGCCGGTTTCATGGCACCGACGGCGGGTGCAGCAAAATATCGTCAAGAAGCAAACCTTTCGTCACATCTTCTCTCTTTCGCGCGTTCCCTCTCTTTCGCTATCATCGGGACACTCGTAGCGGCTCGCACTTTGTGGCTACGTCCCTTTCCCTCTGCTGCCAGGTGCTCCGACTGAAAGAAAGGGCAAGACTCAACCGGCCGAACTGAACGCGAAAGCCCGCCACCGCGAGCCATCACCGCTACCAGCGAAAATATGACACGATATAGCGGTACATCGGTGTTCTAATAACATTTATTGTGTAGGCAGGATCTTGTCCGTAGTCTGTCTCTCAGACGGCGGCGCCACGGTAGGACTCGAAAGAAGCTGAAAAAACCGATGATGGCTGTACCGCTCAACCGAGGGCGCTGCTGGTAGCAAAAGCATGTAGCCCGGACCAGAATAATTTTGTCTAGCTTTTCCCTGGGATGTTATATTTTTGTTCTGGTCGATATTGTTAGTCGGGAGGACGGCTGAGAACTGCGGCTTTGGTCCTTCTTTATCCCACGACTCGCTACTGCACGACTGGCGAGAGATGAACACATGGCAGCCATGAGAACGTAATGCCGACCGTCGTCATCGTCGCCGCCACCGTTGTCGCAAAGGGTTTCGTCGTGTTCCTTCGTTCGGTCAACACTGGAACACTTTCCTGTTCGACGTTTCGGAACCTCAATATTGGTAAACACTGATTCCAACCGGAACTGGGCTCCGTCTTCGCTGCCATCGCAGTCGAAGAAATGGAAAAACTACTGGTTCTTTTATCTCCATGCAGGAACCGCAACAAAAAGAGTGCCGTGATTGCGGAAGTTTTAACGATAGCTTCATTCTGAAGGCCTATGGCAAAGGCAATAGGATAAAGTCGATGGCTATGATGGTAGTGATGATCATGATCGGGACACTTGTGCCATTTCATATACAGATTACCGGGTTAGGTTGCCACATATTGTTCTAAACGACCGTATTTGCCCTAAGTAGTTATAATGGCAAGTTCTTCTATACTTTTCTAATTTACATATGTGCCCATACCAAGATATAGACGTAAAGACTTGTCGTAGTCAAAGAAGTATAGTTCAAAAATTATGCAGCGGGGGTGAGGGGGGACCACTTAGAGGGCAGGCTTGCTTAAAGATGAGATTGGAAATTTAGTTCTCAACTTGAATGTTGAATATCTGTTCATAGCGATATAAGTATTGTAATTTAACACATTCAACATTTGCAATGGGATCAAGTTCTTTAGGCTCATTATCGGAGCAACTGTCTTGAAGAATTTTCCTGTGAAAAAAAATGATTCTAAAAAAAACATTGTCATTCTCCAACTAAATTCAAATTAAAAATATATATAAAAGGTAAGCTATCTATATGCTAATAAATAAGCTTACAGCATCTACATTGCTTCGAAGTAACACAATGCAAATCTATTTCTAACTATAAGTAAAATACAAACAGTTATTATAGACTAATGAGGGCCTAGTTCTTACATGCAAGGTCCAATGCGAAGATGATTAAATGTTTATGGCATAATGTTCGTAACGGAACGGTTCATCATAGAATCCCAAAGGGATTAATTAGGATTGTCAGTAGAGCGGAAGGAAATAATCGAGGCAGAGGTGTATGTTTCCAATAGCATAAATAACTGTAATAATAATCTGACTTAGCTTCACCTACAGATCTTTGGACAACAACAACAACAACAACAACAACAGTTCCCGTGATGCTGCAATAGTAACATGCCTTCATATAAACTTAGGGAAGCGTAATGGTTTGCGTCCGGAATGTAGCGTTGGCATGCTTCGTTCTGTGCTGGGGCGCCAGCCGCCTGAAGCAATCGTTAATAGCAATGTCAGATTAATAATATGTAACCATTCACCTTCTTGTTTGATCTCTGAACTGAAGTCCATTGTTCCGGTGCGAAGGTATCTTACACTTTCTTAGCTATCAGGTGCTTTTTGCCTATTGAATAAAATCTGCGTAAGTGTTTCGAGTTTTGCATCCGGTGTCGCATTAAACTAAGTAGTAGAAAACTTTTGAGATTTGCCTGATTTACGGTACATTTTAAAAGGTCTGTCATTTGTCTATAATACCCGGTTATACTTTCTTTGTTGTGTTATTGTTGAAGAAATACTGTTTTGTAGGATAGTTATGTATGTCTATAAAGGAGGCATGTCGTGCAATCGAAGGAACGGAAAAGGAAAGTCGTTTTTATGATGTTAAGCAAACGCACGTTCTATGCAAATTCGATGATTTTGTTAATAAAGTAAACAAAAAAGTTAATAAATAGTTTCACCGGGGAATGTAATGGCCATATTATTGTGATTATCGTTTTCGACTAGTCTGATTTGTACGACTCGACTTACAAACTATAAAAAGACATTAACAAGTTTATTTGTAAAACAAAAACATTGGCACGAGCATAGCAACATAAATGTACCGCTCGAAGCATACAAATTTATATTAGAAATATCTGAATATATATTCGCATATACAAGCCATAAAATCAACGTATTGTTACTAGTCAGGCAAGCTCCAGACGGCAGAATGTGAAGCCTTAGCATTATGGTCAAGGAACAGCGGTTGAAGAAACATAAAAGAAAGTTTCCCACTCTCCTTTTATGATAGCCGATTCGCGCTCAAAATTGGCGTGTGTGCCCTTATGAGCTTCCATATTAAATGTTATGTTGATGACCTTCTGCGGGTCCAAGTATATATTAAAGAGAGGAATTGATTTTTTTTATTCATTGTTCTTCCAAATGCCCATAATGGCAGATCGGACGATGGAACATTCTGAGTGGATGATACAAAAGTTTTCACAAAAATCTGTATTGACAGGACTGGCCATCTAGTTAGGAAAGGCTCCAAAGTGACGCCAACAAAAAACAATGTACTTATATAATCCTTCGTTATTACAACATGCATACATTCGAGATCTTACTTAAATAAAACATTAATGAGAGGAGGGGGCTTCTCTGGTTTTCTACATAGCAACTACTCGCCGCGTCTAGTTTCCACCGCTTTTTCGTGTATATTTGGCCCTAGCTCTGAAATTGTAGCGTGGATATTTTCCCTCGGTTCCTGTAAATAGCCCCGAGAATTCCCGGGCTATCCATCAGAGGGCTCTACATCCCACAAACGCCACCTTATGTGAACTGAAAGCGTCATTGGCAGTTTTTCTGGCAACCCGTAAACTCTGTTCGCTAACAGGAGACGACTTCAGTATCTCTTATATTCTAAAGTGTTGAAAAAGGTTTGCAAAACATGTCGCTCAGCAACATGGTCTACCTCTTCACGTAATCAATAGCGTAATCACGTCATTAAAGAATCGGTAAAGAAGATGTCTAGACGAAGTGGCGACGAGTGCCCTTCAGATCATGTAGCATAACGCCGCTCCACTTTTTTTATAGACATATTTAAAAAAACAAGGTATGCAACAACATTCCCCGGATGGAGGGAAGTATTCGTGCCGTTATTTTATAGATAATGCTAAGTGTATGTGAAAATATCGTCAAAAACTGGGTAAAGCGAATGACTTCCACAAAGAAAGTCAAGGGAACCCACCGTATTGATGTTTTTTTTTGCTAGCGTCATTTTGACTTCGCTTCCAACCAGACGGCCGACCCTATATTTTAGTTAAAAATAGTAACAGATATATCTATGAATAGAAGGAAAAACGAATTGCAATTCCTTAGTGAGCTTTCGCGTCAGCCATTTCGCTGACAATATGTGGAGGAAATGGGCCGTGAGGTAAAGTACAAATCGTAAAGAGAACAGGACTGGACATCTGAAGTAAGAGAATAAAACGTAATGTAAAAGTTTTTTTCTTGTTTCATTATTCATAAGGCCCTGCGAGATTGCCCTTGCAACAGGCAGGGTAGAAACTATCGGAAAAAGTTCGGGAAAATCTGGCAAAAACCAATTGTTTAGGCTAAAGAAAGCATCCATTTGTTGACGTCGTCAGACAAAGGTTACCGAAAATATGTGTAGAGCAAATAAATATAATTTAACTGATCGTCTGTGTGCAAACAGAAGGTGAAGGTTCTTAATTTTAGCAAGTCATATAATTTTAATCGACACATTTAATTAATACTACGGTGACATCTCACCGACAATTTGAAAACCTAATT
This sequence comes from Varroa jacobsoni, assembly GCF_002532875.2. NCBI lineage: Eukaryota > Metazoa > Arthropoda > Arachnida > Mesostigmata > Varroidae > Varroa > Varroa jacobsoni. The sequence continues at coordinate 107,056 of NW_019214524.1, forward strand.
CAATTTGAAAATGCTTGTTTCGTTCTGGATACTATTATTTGTGCTAAAACAAATGGCTCGAGTACAAAGGTGTACGTATTTTCGTAACCCTAAAGAACTGTTTCCTTGTAATGAGTTACCAACAATGCCAGATTCTAATGTGAAAGAAAAACAGAAATCATACCACAGCCAACGAAGTTTCAGCCGTGGACGCTAATGGTCAAAATGAACATATTTGAATTTCACCGCAAATGAAAGCGGTTGCGAGACTATAGAGCATGCTGAAGTCAAGTCTCGTTGAAGTAACAAGAATTTTACCTGATGAGCTTGGCATGGGAACCTCGTAAACTCATGGCCTATCCGAAGTGGCGCCCCCTGGTGATTTTTGTATAAAACTCACTGTGAGCCAACCAGTGCTTCTCTGAGTAGTTTACCCCTGCGCATTATTTCGGGACCTTATTTAGCATGATCGCGAAACGTAGGTACAACCAACGCTAGATACAGTGCATAATAGGATAATGCAATCGTTCTTTGAACTATCAAGTCCTATTTGTGTGATGTAAGACGCACACTATTCAGACAAATTATTTGAAGGAAAGACATCAGAATTACAACAAGAGTATTAGAAATGCCCTTAATATTTTGTGGCCTATCTGTACGATCTTCATCTACGTTTGTCTGCGTGTCGATCTAAGTTCCATTGAAATACCATGGGTTGTTCTATGCGCAGCAGTCATCCTCCTGGGCACTACTAGTATCAGCCGGAAACAATAGTGTTTTTAATTTCAAATTTCAATTTCCCCTTACCCTCCGTTCTGCGAACTTCTTCTTGCCACTAACTTGAAGAATACAATCGGAGATGTGAGGGGGGCTACCCAGCGTCAGTGAACGCTCTCGAGAAATACGCCGAGCAACGACAAATAGGTGCCTCCTTGCCTAGTGCTTGATCTGCTGTACTTTTACATGAGTGTCCATCTTGCACTGAGTGAGTCCCCAGAACTCTCCGCGATTCTACCGTGAGTGAAGGAAAAAGCCTATTATAACACAGTGTCTACCAATGCAGGTGCGGCAATTACAGATGGATTTTCTTTTCGAACGAAGCGGAGGAACTTCCAGTATTTAACCCTTGTAGCAGCGCTGCGTGTAGAAGGCACCAGTTGCTTGCCTTTTTGAGTGTAGTTGTTATTCCGGAAACAGAATCGCGACCATAGGAAAATTATAAAAGACCGCAGTGATCATAAGCCACAAAGCGCCGGACAACCTGATGAATATTGAGGTAGTCTCTAAGTTTTTGCTACATTGTAGGTCGAATACACGGTACCCATTATTCTATACCGTTACTCTAACCGGCTCTGTTGGAAGTGCACAGTAAGCCCATATTTAGATCACAAGCTTGATATTTACAAAACGAACATCCAAAGGTTATGAATCTCGTATATCCGTTAATTAACTGGATATAGTATAACTATATCCATATATAGATATAAAGTATTTTTGGCCCAATCAATTCGACAGCTGACTCGCCTATTTCACTCTCAGTCGTAAACATTGCGGCCGTTAAAGTCGATAGCTATATATATATATATATATATATATATTTAGTTGAACAAAAGGTTGTGCGTTTTTTGTGTAGCCAGATCTATAGGACATTGTTGGACATGGCCTAACAGTGCCTGTTAATTTTCCTACTTGTATACCTCATGTGGTTTCGACTGAAGTATTTGTAAATACTGCTGATGAGTTGTACCGGGCATTGACCACCACTGAAAGATTAATGGATGTCTTCGATGTTGTGTTGCCAATTTGTCCCCATCACCCTTGGCAGATCAATAGCATGTTTATCAAACTAGACATTTTAACAAATGCAAGTTTCTGGGTACTCTAAACTTCTAGCGTGACCCTTAGAATAATGTAATTAAGCTTTATTCATTTTGATTATGAATAGGTCTACATCCATTAACACAACACGTACAATATGTGTTGAATTATCCGGACTTTGGAAGGTTTTAAAAGCTATACAAGGGTCATAATGACTCTCTTAAAGATCGCTAACGTATTTTACGCATAAAAATACTTACCTACACTTGCAATATATAACTGCCACAAGCCATTCCCTAGCGACGAAACAGATGTCTTCTGTCAGAACGACATTTTCGTTTTCACTACTAATTCTATAGTTTCTAGCTGGGCCTAATAAGTCTCCGTATTGTTTACTCCCGGTGTGTGCCTATACAAAGCTTTATCCTAGTTGATAGTTCCTTCTGCTTTCCGTCGAAGATAACTGATAAATCTTTTTCTCTTAGAAAATAGTTTAGACAAAAAGACCAAATAAATATTAATTCAATTGAAGGCAATACTTGATGCAAACGCTAGCTAATATACCGATTGATTGAAAACATGAGCTAAATTGGCTTGCATTATCTAAATGGCCAGACGAAAAATATTACAATAGTATGGAGAATAAACATACGCCACATTCAATTTGCAGACCTCCTTTTCTATTCACTCAATCATTTAGTCTCAACAACGATTGAAAAAACTAAGGGTACCTCTGCAGACATCAGAATGGGAACCCAATTCGGCAAAGCAGGACTTAGAAGAACGTTTGTAAATGCCGTCGATAGGTTCCTGATGAAGCATTCGAAGACGTTTGCTTGCTCTTAGCACTTGCTATAAAAATTTCGATGCGCTACTAGGTGAGGATTGCCAGCCTAAGCCTTATAGAAAAAATTTCCAGCAGGTTTAGAATTGATGTACGGGATTGTTTTAGCGTTAGAACAATGCGAGATGAGCTGTTCCGTCGACTAATCGTAACTGGCGAGTGGATGCCGCATTGGGAAAAATGTACTCAGCGTTCTTAATTCTATCGGAAAGGACGTAATAATAAACGTTCAGTATACTATAGTTTCCCTCTAAAAAGTATGTATATTAATTGCTGAGTTCGATTTTTAATGCGACTTGAAATGTATACGCTTTTTTTTTTATCCATATATTTTTTTATTTATTACATTCAGTTGAGCAGGCCATTTTATTTTACGTTGTCAAGTGCTTATTCGATGTATTGCAGGCAATCCTGGCCTGAAAAAGGCACAGAGTATTAGTTTGTCAACGAGAAGCTGCAGTAGCTTAACGAACGTCTGTCCATTACTGCGATCAGTTGTTCTGCACCAAAAACCAATACTGACTTATCGAATCATACATATTGCGCACAAACTTAGTAAGAACCTAACATACGATTCATTGCGATTATAGATAATCCATAAAATAAACTCACTGTTAAACTTCATTGCCAGTTCAGAACTGTAAAAATCATCATGCTAATTACTACTGTATTAATAAGCGTTTATTTTAAAGTTAATCCCATACAATTATACATACTACATACGTTTTCGCAGTGCTGTCGACAATCGACTCGTTCAAAGTAGTGTTTGTTACCTAACGAATTGGACCAGCGAAAATATCGATCGAAATGGCGGCCCCCGGCATTGATGCATCTAAGTTAGCATTCGTCCTTCAGTATTTTGACACATCGTATATTCGTACGCCACCTGGAATGCTCAAGATTGCGCAGCTCGTGAGTATCTAAATCAATCGCCAGAGACGCTTTGGCACGAGTGAACTGAACGGAAATTTTTCGTGTTGAGTTAGAGGGGCAATAGATCTCAAAACAACCATCATCAATCGAGTTCCTATAGTAACTTTTATCTGATCACATTGGCAGGTAAATGCGCTCATCGGATTCATCTTGGCGGAGTTGGCTAGCGACAGATTTGGGTCTACGTCAAACTGGTTCGGCTTTGTTTCCATGACCGGATTTTGGGTCACGCTAATTCTTCTCGTATTCTATATGCTGCATATTCTTGAGAAGCTGCTCTTCATTCCTTGGCCACAAGCTGTACGTACCGTATATTTAAATAGCAGATTCATTTCCTTTCCCTGTACGAATCGAAATTAAGTTTTGCGATATGGTGCCGACGTTTATTTTTCCTTTACATTTCACCTATTTCCGCTGCTGATCCTACTACTAATAATAACAACGCTGACAACAATCGTATTCAACGTGTTCGTAGGTTCGTGTCGGTATACTATGACGAAGGGCTTCGATTATTGATTATCGGGTGATTTGTCTACTGCTAATTTATTGGGAACTATTTTAGGAGCTGGGTTACACTGCGCTCTGGAGTGTACTATATTTCATTGCTGGAGCTGTCGCTGCTTCGAAAGGCGGGGAAGAAGGGGTCCTGGCAGCAGCGGCGGTAAGTACGAAGTTAAATTTTTGCGCACTTTATGGTAGAATTAACTTGAGCCACTCTTGGATTCTATAAGATACTAACTCCTCTATTGAGGAGGCTTTCAGCTGTAGAGTAAGCTTTCTTTGAATATGTGTACAGTAAGATTTGTGCTAGCGACAGATGTTTTTTTGTTAAAATTTAGTTATTTTTAACAATTAAAATTCAACTACATAGGAGTAGGCGGTTGGAAATTAATAGTTTTCACTATTAAAACAGATCTAATATGCAATTCCTCTAAGCTGTTCGACAGTGCCGGGAGAAAAGGTACTGTTCCATTTTCTACAATGATATAATTTACAGAATTCCACCTCATGGAACTTAGATCATAGCTTTATTATAACACCGAAAAATAGTTTTTATTTTTTACTTTATGCAAAAGATGATTGATTTTGACGAATCACACCTTCATTCCTAAAGGACGTCAGTCTTTCATATTTTATTTCTGATTGATACTAATGCTAGCTGACTAATGTACTATGCCGATGTCCTATTAAATATTGGCAAGTAACACCCAGTCGTCCTAATGCTTCTATTCTTAATTTACCTTATCGGTTAGAATTGAGAGCAGTTCGATGTTTTTCATGCTGTTTGTCCTTAACCCAGTTGTTCGGCTTCGTTGGAATGATACTATACGGCGGAGACGCCTTCCTAAAATATAAAGCTTGGAAGTCCAATGCTGCGGCGTACGCCGCTGGTGTCCCGCCCGGAACTACAGAGATGGGCATGGAAGTGCCCGCAGAAGGGGGCATTTCGCCCACGTCACCTAACGCCAACTATCCTGCCTACTAAGTTAAGGAGACTGCGCGCCAACAGAGGCAACGACTATAGTAACCACATGCAACGTAGACCTATCGCTAGCTCGCCATACGCAACCGTGAAATCGGGCAAATCGAAATTGTGCTTATCTGCCATGTAGCTCGCAGTGTTCGTAAATGTTTTATCGTTAAAGGATCGTTGAACTCTGCGAAGGAGATAAGGCTGTTTGGGAGCCATCAGTGAACACGCCAAGAGATTGATAAGTGTTCAGAATACATATTGATAGCGGGAGATAGCAATAATTACGCGTACGCTATTCGAGGATCCCTCTGCATTTGTCACAAGATGAAACGCAGTGCGCAGATTTATGCGCAGTGAAGATTTGAGGCGTAACGTATATATGTATGTATGAAACCAAATTTGAGAATTGTCTGGGCTGTCATGTAAAATGTCATGTGTTATATACTGCCAAATTGTGATTGCGATCAGTGTCTTTAACGGTTTACTGTAATTAGTTAGATTCAGAAAGAAACGCTAGTCGAACGTAATCGAGGTAACGATTATATTAAAATTAAGCGAAACTACCAGTGAGGAAACGTCTTTGAACAAGAGCTGGCAGATGATACCCTATCGTTCTCTGCAGATCACAGAGCAATTTGTTATTGAGCTGTTGATTTCCAAGCAGTACACTTTAAACATTCTGTTGTACATTTTTTTTTAATCAAAAACGTTTCGAGATTAAGGTGGAAGGACGAAAAAAAAAAACGATGCATTAAATCATTATTATTGTTATAATAGTCATTTTTCATTACAGGACCGGTGATCTGTATATAAATCTGTCAGTAATATATTCGTCATTGAGTCAGTTCGATTGGCGGGCGTGTGAGTGCCTGTATGTATGTATGACAAATAATCTACGACAGCCAAAAAGATTATCATTTATTTATTAGTAATAAAAGGGATGAGTAACAAACTGTGAATATATACGCGTGCATCCGGCTTTAAAACAACAACAACGGCAGAAATAACCGAGCTCAAGAACGTTGTTCACGCTACATCATACGGACATCTATACAAAGCACGAACTCATATCAAAAGGTGGCGAAAGTTGATATATTGCGGGTTGCGTATCTATATATTCTAGTTTTACATATGTACTCCATGGGCCAATCTGAACTTTTGGTTCCGATTCGATGTGCTCTGAAGGTGGGGAGAAAGAGAGCGAGAGGGGGGAGGGGGGAGAAGGGAGAGAGAGAGGTAGGTAGCGAGAGACAAAGTGCAAACCTAGCGGTTAAATTCATCTCGTCTAACTACAGTCGTATGGGTTAGTCTATGGTTGATTTTTGACATAGGCCCTGCTGCGTTTCGGTCATTGCTATTTTGCGGATTGCAGATGACCTATGATGACCTAGATGATGATGCACACAAAATTGTCCTTAGAAGAAAGAAAACAACGGTAAAAGCTGCAAGAATCTAGCGATATGCATAGAGTTGTTATACCAAGCCGGGGTGGCTCAATTCGTACAGATATGATTGAAGACGACAACATGACAAAGGGAGCGTTTATAAATCAATTTACATGTATACAAATGGAAAGCGTACGGAAGACGACTTTTGGGACACGGCGATTGGCCGTACTAAACTGTGACAAAGCGAGAAAAACAGGCGGAGTTACGAGAAGAGATTAATAAGCCACGGAACTGCCTAGGGTTCGCTGCATTCAGCTAGGAAAAAGTGCGGCGTCCGTACGAAGTTCGTTTACTAAGTGTCTATAGCGGGCTTCAATGAATTCCAGAGCTGCACGCGATTGCGACATTCTGGCCTAACGGTTATTTGGTGACTGCATGATAAAAGTGAAGTACAGCAAAAATATTACTGAAGTGAAAACGAAATTGAAATTAGAGGCGCGTGCGCATAACTGTCCGAAGCACCCCATTAATGCAAAAGAATAATGTATGTTCAACTGGATAAATGGGCCTTACAGACGTAATATAACGCACACCATATGGTAATTACGGGCGATAGCGCTCGTACTTATACGATAACCACCGTTCATGTATGCAGAATAGATAACTGAAGTGCAGGGAACAATATGAGTGGTAGGATGCTTTTCATCTGAATAGTGCTACATTGGCCTTTTATTTGTTCCCGTACAGTTAAAAATAGACAAGCTATGTTTGGCTATAAACAACCGTCACGATTGTATATATGAAAGCCTTTGAAGCTTCATAACGCTGAATGGCCAATTCGAACCAATAGGCTGCTTAATTAATAGACGCAAAAAGTCGCGTCACAAAAAAAGGCTTAGCGTTACGCAATCAATTCTAATTAATGCAATGTAAAGCCTAGAAGCAAAGGCGCCAACGTTGATTGGCCTAGCTCTAAGGTTCGATTATGCCTAGTGACAATTATAGGTTCATTACCGATAGCAGATGAACGGAAGCTTCTCAACGAACGCACTCTACAGCTCGAGGGACGAAAAGCAAAGCTAATTGTCGGAACATTCTATTCAGATAATTTGATCGTGTGTCGTCGTTTTATGCGGAGAGAACTGAGGATTACACTTCAGCAATTTTCATTTCATACAAAAAAAACTCTGTGGCTGAATATCAGCCCTCTATTGTGTGTATAGACCTACTTAGGATAACAGTATTAATTAGCAATACGTTCAACTGCCTTTTATATGTCCTACTACGGGCGGCACCGTAAGTGCAGTTAGTCCAAGTGTTTGTGAAAGCCTTAGAGCACCCCCTCTCCTTCAGGTTGTGGGGTTGGACTTCTGTACCGTATTTTACGTAGGTCAAATGTGGCGCCGCATTTCATAATGACGTGTGTGCAAAACATTATGGATCGACACATCGAGGACAAAACACGTAAATAATCATTCAGTATATATATATATTATAACAATTACGAGTAACATCGAAAAATATGTATCGCACTTAGAACTTAGTTTGGCAGCGATAACGCCAACAGTGTATTGGCCATCAAAGAGATACTATCATTTCTTGATATTAATTTGAAAAAATACACCTGTTAATTTTAGCTAAAATGACTCGGTAACTGAATCTATTAGAAAAGAGCGACGTCACACGTCTACCAGCTCTGCTGACTGCAATAACCTGAGACCGTGCAGAAAAAACGTAAGGATCACGCACAGAGGTACGCGATAATATAAAGCTCACTATAACTATAGACCGACAAATTGTGGATATCTAGCAACATCTAATTATATGTACGATGTTATTGCTCGCCGATACTCTCCATGTGAACAAAAATGCACAATGGCAAAGTCTTTCGAAATCTATCCATAAAATTGTAATGATAATAATAAGAAAACTAACCGCACGAAACATGGCAGTACGTCGTGATTGTATACTATAATATACTACTCGTTCTCGGTGAAGACGTGTTTGTTGCTGGAACATTCGCGCGATATTTTCCATCCATTCCCAGCTGTTTGTCGGCCGTGATGACGTGCCTGCCGTGAGATAGGAACATTATGCCGGCCATATTACAAACATTTCATTTTCATAGAAGTCGTTCATTTGATGCGAGTCGTCAAAAGCCTCCGACGGCCACTGCAAATGTATAACCACGGAAAATAAGTCAACCGCTCGATTGAGGGGGCGTTTCATGCTTGATAGAAATTACCGTTGAAACAGTGTTTTGTCTTGCAGATCGTCATTTGCACTAACCCTAGTAGAGAAGGACTCTACCTAATACAAGGATTGGCCAACGGTTTAAGGCGTCAAAAAAATACGGTACAGGATTAAATTACATTGAATTTGTCGGTACTTTAGGTAATTTGCTGTCGATGGTAAAGCTGCAGATTCTATTGGAGCTACGTAGCGCATACAGTTAGTACAGAAGAAGTGTGGCGTACCTTTAACAGTACACGGTTGTTGTATTTCGTTCATTAAATCAATAAACTAAGAAATCGTCCGTACGGGTTACGTTCTGACGACCGACGTTCCACGGTGCTTCAGGTTAACTTGAAGAAAACGACCAGACAAAATTTTGAGAGTTCGTCACCTTGTATTGGGACCCCCGAGCGAGCAGGACTTATGCCCCACGTATGTAATTTGGCCCAAAAATATAGGTACATTGCAAGCTATTATTTATCCTAACGATAAATATCTGCCTAGAAATTGACTTTGTATCAGAACACAGTTGTCGTCTTCTGATTCGAATAACTGACATATTTACTAGTTAATAAAAAAAGTAACACCAACATTATGTAGAATGGCTTTGAGATGGACAGAAAGAACAAAACAAAAGATCCCCACAACGATATGTGAAAGAAATACTTCCAGCAAGCGAGCATTATTGATTAACAGAGGAATACAGGGTCTGTTTACTTCTTTACAGGAGACAACACAATAATCTGTCGCTTCTTCTCAAACTAGGTGCAGGCTACGTCCTTCCAGCAGGGCTATGTTTGTGAGCGCGCTGTCTATTTACGCTCGTAAGAACGGAAAACAAGTTGCCAGCAAGGTCCCATATGAAAACGAACTATATACAGCCTACAAAGTGGCTAGTTCACTGTGTCAGAGACATTAATGAAGCATATAGAATTTTTATATGGTTCATTGAACGTCTTCCCATATGAATGACAACTACTGTATGTTTACGATTTTCAACCTTATATAGCATCTACATATTTATATGGTAACAACTAGGGTAAAATAGGACTCATTACCCTAAGAAACAGCCCGATAAAATACTAAACAGTAACAAAGCAAAAACGCCTACGGATTGTATATAACAAGAATTAATATATAATTATGTTGTAACTGTGTAAGCATAATGTCGACAACAAACCTGTTGTCATGCTACCTAATATACTGTGCAAAATAAACTGCGTTAAACATTATATTATCAGCTTGAATTACTTGTTTTTTAATTCTGTTTGTTGTTTCATTCGCCAGAACAAAAATAAAGTTGGCGAAACAAGTCTCTTGTTTATGTCTAGGCAGATATTAGGTTTGTTTCATTGAAATAATCTATTTTATGCCCTATCGAGATATAATGTTATTAGGCCAGCTAGCGTCGTGAAGTTGCGGGCTTGCAAGCAGTCCGACTGGAGTGCATGATGACTGGTGATGTTTACTTAGGCTACTAACGTCTAATTGCAGCTGAAGGCCATTCAGCGGAGAGCTGTAGAAAGGTAGAGTAAATCTGATTATCGATACCATGGACATGTTCAAACAAAATTCAACACATCTTTAATTACTATAGTAAAATTATATTACGATCAAAAGGTGCCGGTGACAGCCTGACGCTTCGTGAAGCTGACTAACGAATACACTAAAGATACAGAAGGGCAAAGTATCGATGGCACACAAACACACATATAGCGCTAGGTATGATGTTGACCTATAGCAAACGGGAAGTATTAACAGACGCACCTCTTTGTTTGCCAGCCATTCTCATGGTGACTTTTGTGAAGTTTTCTTTTAGATGAACTCATTAGGACCGTTGTTTGTAGCTATTATAGTACGTCATAGGCGTGTTTGTCTTAGTCCGTGTACTAAATATCCGCGAAGAAATCGTAGAAGGACATACGACGCATCATTGCGATGGCGGCTGTAATTACTGATCAGTACAACATCACACTAAATAGGGAAATGGTAACGCCAATACTAAGATAGTGATAATATAAAAACATTTAGTAATAAACACTGCCTTACAGCTGAGAATCAACAGTTACGAAGATGATAGTAATAACAAGACTTTGAGTTATCTTCGTTCGTTAAGTGACTTAGCCTTTCTGCTAGATACAGGTTACTTCAGCTAAACATGGGCCACTCGAACCAATGGGCGTTATAAGGGGACGTATAAAATATGGTACATGTGTTGTTGTCCCCTCAATTTTGGCTAAAACGCGTATAAATTTTATTATTTTAATAGCCTGTCTTAATTTTGGGGACTGACTGATTTCGACATTGTCACTGCAAATCTTGCCTATCTGGAAGAGTAAACAGAATTTTCTTTGATTGAACGCGACACTGTGCCGAAAATTATAGATAATAGATTTCTCATCTGCTTTAACATATTTGAAAGTTTATTTCGGTTATTAAAATGATTTGGGGGTGCACTTACTATGTGGAAAGGCAAGAGCCGGCGCTGTATTTTTCAGCTAAGTACATAGATTGCCCGAAACGGTAACGGGTTTACCCGTTAAAGCGCGTAAGCTAACTTGTTTTTGAAAGTGGCTTGAGCTTGATGGTAGTTGCCCACAAAGGACTATATGCGCAAATCTACGCCGGGCACTTCGAAGGCAAATTTCCAACTTTTGAAAGGAAAAGGTTTAAAACCGGGCGTCATACACCATGATGGTGCAACGATAGCGCAGGACAAAATTTATGGGCATGTTGTCGTCTAGGTTCGAAATTGGATGTAGATCCACTTAGCTTCGTGCTAGGAGCCAGCCGTCTAAAGCAGTGCCAGCATCGGACACCAAAACTGAAACAATTGCGTGTGTAAAGCCCACTACAAACACGAAAAGTAGGTCGGGTTAAAGGAGGCAGAGTGATAGACTTAAGCTGAGTGACTGGCTGAGGGACCTGAAGCATTCGTTAAGCTCGTTATCTTAAGCAACGCAGTAACATAAACACAAAAGAAAAATGATTTGTTACTAATTATTTTACTGATATACAGATAGGGACACATGGACGTACGTCCAGATCTTTGCTGTGAGACTCCCTAAATAAAATATAGCTCTGATTTAAAGAACTGAGGAACTCAAATGCGAGAAATGGTTATTATGCTAAAAACCAAAACCAAAGTGAGTTGCTACTTTCCGACGCACTATTATCTTCTATTACTCTTATACGTAACAATCTTCACTGATTCGTTAGCGACCTGTTAATAATTAAGGGTACGAGCCCTTTGTCATGATACCTGTACTAAAAGATTGTATAGTTTTTCCACAGTATTGCTTCGTTCACACTGCCAACTCAGTGTCTGCTGATATCCCTCGAAGTGCTCTTAAAGTGTCTTGAAGTTAAAGTACAACCAAAATGTAAGTGAAACATCAGAGCGTTCAGCAGATTACTGCCGAAACATCCTGCTGGAGACCTACATGCAGGATATCATGCACATGCTTAAAGGTCTGTGATCATGCAACTGTACAGCTAGCTTCGATTATGAGTAAATGCCTGCCGTCATGCTATGGTGTATATCATGGCTTCTACTATACTACCTAAAATGAAAACACTACCCCCCATTTTACACTGATGCGTATACAAATGAAATATATTACCATAATGATATACAATCGTCATGTGTTCCATCATTATCGCCTAAATGATCAGAATAAATCTAAGTAGTAGTAGTAGTAGTAGTAGTATTCATTATTTTTGCTCTGGCACCGTGCTTCGCCGCGTGCTTTTGTTGCTTTGCATTTTTTCTATGTAACAGACGTTTGGCGATTTTGTTTGTATCTGGTTTCCGTCTCTCCGCCGTTCCTTCTCGTAGTATTCAGCTTTCGCTCCGCTTGCTTCAGAGAATCGGCACAAATAGTAAACAATCATTTCATGTTTCATTTCGTCTATTTTTTTATGTTTCATATTTAGAAATGGCAGCAGCAACAGTAATTTGTCGCGTTAAACAAATACCCATGACAATACCTAAAGAGATTCTGCCGCTTACTGTAATTCTTATATACTCTTTAGCATTTATCATTCGGTCGATATATATATATATATATATATATGGTGTCGGTCCTTTGTTGTACTTGTATGTGTTTTATTTATTTATCATTCTGGTGTTACAATCGACTAATCGTAACGTAATAATAGTAAATGTAACCTAGACAGTAATACACAGGCGTTCCTTTGATTTTACCCTCACATCTGTATCCAGTTTTAGGCATAATTGCATGCCGGATCGTATTTAAAGCGTCCCTTCACTCCCCTGTTTTTTTTTTCTACCAGTTATTACTCGTGGGCTGTGTTTCGCTGCGATTGCTTAACGTATGAACGAGCAAGCACAACCGAAGGAATTCGACGTTACTATTCTGGGTTAGTATTTAGCAGAGTGGGTCATTATTTGGCAATTAAAAAAATATGTCTCAGATTTTTGTAGCGCATTTGGCGTATTGCAGCTTCAGCCAGCGGCCTCTGGTTCTTTTCGTTAAGTTTATATAATCGTATAATTCTTCTGAAGCACTACCAGGCCTTAACGAAACTTAGTCTGAATGAGTCCTAGTGAATTGTAATCCCCGGTTGGCGGTTGTATGTCCGTGCACATGCCGCATCCGTACAGTCATGCTACAAACATTCAAAATACAACAGCGAACCTCACTCTCTACGCCTGACTCACTGGCTTGCTTAACCGATCTCAGCTTGAAAAAAATCGGGAAACTTTTTGCGGAACTTTTTATTTTCAAAAAATACATTCTAAATTAAATGTGTGAGGAAAAAAAGTGGCTGATTCTGTCTTGCTGTAAAGTCCGTACCGAGATTAAGTTGTCCGCAATATCACTGATAGCTAAAGTCTCCGTTAGACGTCACTACGTGAAACACAAGACGTAAGTGAAGATGCCTCGTGTATGACAACTGGTACCGTTGATATCGGTAGCTTTTCCATTTAAACCTTCGGCGCACACACACACACACACATATATATATATATATATATATATATATATATATATACACACACACACTGTAGACGACCCAGTGGCGTTGTTCTATTCTATTTAAGCTAATGGTCGTGTCAATCAAATGTTTAATGATCTCTGGCGATTTCTACGTCGGTCGGGCATGCGATAAACCACACAAGTCAATTGCACATCGTTATTTAGTACTTGCCTAAACTACGTTAAGCGAATCATTATATAGGTCACTGATTGGCATTAGGTGCACGTTCAAGGGTTACAGCCGTTCAAAGGTTTCTACGCGTAGGCTTC